>NC_051176.1:148821229-149003750 GCF_013339695.2 Rhipicephalus sanguineus
CTGACCTCGGCAACTTCGGCTAATGCATGTTGAACCCAAAGCCTAGAATCCGACATGGCGCCTGTTATGTCAAAGCCGTTGCAATTCTGAAGTGAATTCCGCTTTAGTGCAACTCTGAAATAACATGCAATGTGCTAAGTCATGTATCAAATATTTTTGACACGATAGATGCTATTTCAAATATTTTATGTGTACTGCAGTGAGCAAGCTTTGGCGTCGAGAGTAAGCATTTCTTAGTCGAACGAGTTCTAGCGAAGGCATTAGGCGACGACTGGCATTAAGGCGAATGCCATTTGATTTTCCCGTGTGGCACCGCGTAAATGGCATTAAATCTCAAGGCGTTAAGAAGAAATTAGTGCCATTTTCTGTGCCTATATGGCACGAGTATAAAGGAAGGCACTACTGGTGCAGATGGAGTCACCTGACAGTTTACCACTATCAATGAACCCTATGGGTACCTGCCAGGGAATCACGATTTCTTCGTTACATCAGGAACTTCACAAAATCAGGTTTCGTTGGATCAAGTTTTCACTGTATGCCGTTTTGGACCCAGAAATTTATAGTTTTGTAGCAGAGAAAGTGAACTTTGGAGTAGTCACCATCGTAAGAACATTTGAATTAGCAAACTTTTGTTTTCAACAAATACAAATGCTAATAGAAGAAAGTTTATGCTCAAAGGTGACATTTCCGAGGAACATTCTATGCTATTTTTTCCAGGCAACTTGAGGGAGTATGATACGGTAAATGGGGCACTTTTGTTTTAGCTTTACATCTAAAAAAAACTTCCATATTTTATTGTGAAATTTTGCGTGTAGATTAAGAATGCTTTCGACATTTGTTTCCTGCAATCTTTATTGTTTTTTTTTTTCGTTTTGCTTATCTGAGAACGAAATCGTAGTCTGGGGTGTAAAATGCAATGTACCTTTTCTCAGAAACAAGAAACAGCATGATTGAAATTTTGCACACTAATTCCAAATGATACTGGCTTCAATCCCTACTAAAAAGAATGGGTTTCTACATTTAATTCACAAGAATAAACATCACATACCATCAGAGAGACTTCCCAATTAATCTTTTTTCTTAATTATAACTCAAAAATTTTTTACAAGTTTTAGGTTCACACAATTTGGAAGGTATTTCAAATATCAAAGTTGCGCAATCAGACGGATAATTGTCAAGAAAAAAGGTACCGTATTTTCTTGCATATAACCTAACTTGCTCTACCCACACAAAAGAAAAACATGCACATAGTTCCCACACACCCACATTTTAAGGGCTCAGGGTAAGCCCTATATGTCCCATGCATTATTGGCCATCTTGAGGTACCATTTTCTCAGCGACTATAACGGGTATCTACATAATGAATATATCGCTTTCTTCCAAATTTTTCGCTCTTTTAACTGAGGCAGATTTATTTTAATCTGACAAATATTAGACTTTTGGTGAATTTTAGCACTAGGACCTAAATTTTGAGGTAATTTTCATAATTTCTGTTTGACGACAAATTTCAGGCACAGGTGCCTAGAGATTGGGCAGCTAAGTGGGAGTGGATTGGATTCTTGTCGGCCAGCTTTGCCTGGACATCATTGCATTTATCAAGATAACTGTCCCCTTGCTTTATGAACACTGTAATAACAGCTGCCTGAGCTCATTTCATACCAAGGGCAAAGCAATGAGTTGCTTCAACTGGGTGTAGCACATGAAATCCTCACTTTCTTCCTGCCTTATTTGATTCTGGCTACCGCAGAGCAAGCCTGATTGAGGGTGTTACTTTCCAAAATGCGTTGCAGTGTAGTCACATGGTATTTTCATATTTTGCGCCCTTTCTTCTTCAGCCAGAAAGAACAGCATGCAATTAGTACATTGCTGGTACATATCATGGCTAGAAGCTACTGAAAAAATGCCTACAGATGCCTCACTGACCCTTTAATAGCTAAGAGACTACTTCTCAAGTTACAATCTAATTAAATACTATTAAGGAAACAATTTAGGGCAGCTACTCAAGTGCACTGGGAACAGATAAATTTGTCATCAGTATTATTGTAACTTTCTGCTGCGATTGCAGCCCCAAACAACACTAATCGAAGCCACTACCACTTTTCTTTTTACACCTATATCTTATGGTTGCCATCATGTATACCATGTTGAATATGCCGGTTCTCATCCACTTATTGTAAATGTAACAGCCAAGAAGACTTAACATAATTGCCTTAACCGGGAATCTGATACTACACTTAATTAACGCAGCACATCCTCAGAACACTGATGGGTGCTCCTTGTTATCTGCTGCGCCTTGATACATGAAAAATTTAGAATTTTCCGCCTTTGCGCCCACCTGGGCCTTACATGAGGAAACAAAGGGCAGGTATAAAAGGTTATGGTGTCCGCATGTATTGCATCTGCTCTCTGTTACCGCGCCTACTTGATCGTACTTTTGTCGTGCGTGCACTGCAGAATATTGCTTCTACTGAAGGATTGAACCAGGCACTATATGTCTGGAGCAGCATATGACCATAAGACTTTGCTAAATGCCTGCCTCGCACTAATAGACGGTCGCTCATTATGACTGTCACATTTGATACTTACAAATGACGCGCCTAAAATGGCGACGCAACGTACGCCTACAGATCTCGCGCACCTTTTCTTTGATGGCGAACCGGGCACGTGTGATGCGCAAAGGATAGACGTTACCTAAATTTAACGTCTCAAAGCAATGTTCACGAAAAAGAAAATCACAAGCACATGCATGCAACGACGAGATAGTGAATTAATGCCAAGCGAGCGCATTCTGTGAAATTATATAATTTTTCTGGTGCCGGCACCTCTCATAACAACGTCCTCGGTTGTCCTGGAAGAGGTTATGCCAAAATCATAAACATGTAAGCAAAATGACGAAAATATTAACAGAAATTTGAACAATGGCTTCAGTGACTTCAGAGAGCAACTACAAATTTCAACTGAACCGCTAGTTTTGAAACGCACCTTTGAGGTAGTCTTCCGTGTCCGACTCCACTTCTCCATCGTTGTCATTCGCCTTGAGCAACTTCTTTTCCTTGCCGGCCTAAAACACAAAAGCGGAGTTCAGTTCAATATGGACGTCATGGAAGCCTACTTCGCTGCTGTCTTTTTTTATAAGCCTAGTTTTTGCCCCTCGGGCACGGCGGGCTTGGAAAAGCGTATTTCCAAGCCCGCGTCGTGCTCGCTCAGACAAGGTACTTCAATTTATGCTTCTAGCAATGAGTTACGTTTTAAGCGTGTTAACTTACCTTACTCACAAGAACATGCGTACAAAATACCTTACTGCAGCAAGCCAAAGGGAATAAGAAAAGTGCGAGAATTTCAAACCGGCAGAAAAAAAAGTCGTTTTTTTTTTCTTTCGGTAGAGCAGAGACTGCAAAGACAAACAGAATACCTTAGATGGCTTTGCCCCAGGTGCCCCTTGAGCCTTCTTCAGCTTCATGATGAGTCTTGTCAATAATTTACAAAAGATCGACCAGCAACCACGCGGTTCAAAACTTTTTGTCAAGTCGGCGTCTCGCCGGGTTGCCGGGTCTCGCAAGGAAGCTCAATGTGGCTTGACGAACCGTAGCTTGTCGCCAATCGGTCCAACGATTCCCGAGCTAATCCTCAAAATATCTGCACTGCTTTTTCTGTGCCGGTAGATACCTTAGGTTAACCAGAGAAATTAAGACAGCTATCATAGCAATTAAATTAATTAACCTTTGAAGTTCTTCCAACGAACATTCATAAAAAGTGGCCTCTGGTAATCTTTGCGGAATGATGGAATCCGACCAATTTCGCCGGCGAACTGACTCCATAGAGTTAATATAATAATCTTGAAGGGTGAACTTGTCGGATAGTTGGTTGACCATATCGTAGGGGAAACAGCGCAAAGACCAGGACAGAAAAGGCACACAGAAAAGGTACGTGTGGTTGTATGTGTGCCTTTTCTGATCGGTCTTTGCGCTGTTTCCCCTACGATAATATAATAACTCTATGACATCAACCCACTCTGATCAACCATCGATCCGCTCCGCTTCGCCAGTGTTCATGGCCGGCAGCGCTTGGCTTGGCATAAAAGCATGCATGGCGCACGAGGTGAATGCAGAACCAACACCACACTGCAATCGTTGTCACAAAAAGTGTAGTCATTCTGGACGTCCACTTCACCGGCGCTTCGGTTAGAGTGTACTACTTCGGTTTCGCCGACGATTTTTTCCGTGAAAATTAACAGCGGCCGCGTTTTGGAATTCTCAGGAAGGACTCGAAATCTCCCATTTAAAGGGACACTAAACAACGAATCGGTTTAGATCGATAAATTGTGCTCTGAGAACTCTAATGTCGTTAATTTCGACATCATAGGTTTAATAATAGAGGAGAAAATAAAGTTCAAAATTTCATTTTTAAATTTCGCGCCGAAATCTCCCCGCGGGACGTCACGGATTTCAAAGTGTATTTATCTCATTTTGGCGCCATATTGGTTCAACAAAATTACCCCAAACTTGGTATGTTAAGTCTATGGCCTCCTGAAAGGACAATGTACTTCATTTTTATCGATTAGGAACTATGCAGTCCCTAGTAGGCGCCGTCAAAACATGTGACGTCACGGCGGTGGTGCGGAAACGTCAAGGTGGCGTCGCCACCCACATTTTGTTCTTGCGCGTTTTCTCGCTTACTAAGCGTCTTCTCGCAGCATGCGTGGTGTTTTTGGTATCGTGAATGAGTACTTTACTAATATGAGAAAAATTGGACCATCTCCCCGAAGGGAACCCTGATGGGATGCGAAGCAGCAGCGTTGCGCACGGGTGGCGTCACGGGTTGAACGGCGCTAATGCAGGTGCTGCGGTGGGCGCTGGAAAATTCGTTTGAAACGAAAGTCGGTGTAGCGTTTACTAGTGTAAACGTTTGTTTGAAAAGCAGACACGGGAGGCGAGCGGGCGTTGGAGCCGGCAGCTGCGGGCGCTCCGGCGGGTGAGGGAGAGAGTGACGTACGCGCGCACCTGCGAGGGAAACGTGCGAGGGGAGCGTGACGTCAACGCCCAGCTGCGGCGTTGACGTGACCTACTTGGCACCGCTCCAACACCTGCGCCGAGGGAAGCGCGTTGCCTCGCGTTTGTGCGGACGGAGGGACAGCGCGTTACACAGGCTAGTCAAAGAGCTGCTTCGCATATAAAATCATTTTGCTCTTTAGTGTCCCTTTAACCCATAGGCATGCGCAGGGTTCCCTTCAGGGGGGAGCGAAGGTTCATCGCAGCGCCCCCCCTCCCTATTAAGTCAATGTATGGACTGACTTTGCGGCCCCCCTCTTCTAAGGTGACTGGGGGGGAAGCCACCCCCCTCTGCGCACGCCTATGCTTTAACCGACCGCCTATCTCTTCTAATTGAAGTTAATTATATTAATTTCTTTGATTAATGTCGTGATTAATGTAAGAGGAAAAGTAATATTATGAAGGCAGCGAGCAAATACGGCATGTCCCTTACTTCTGTGACAACGAAGGCAATACGAAGGTTTCCTGGGTGCCGCCATAATCATCTCTGAATTGCACTGCCAAAGCTGTGACGTCAGCTTTTGCACTCCCGTAAAAGAGTCCAGAAAGGAGGTAATCCTTCTCTCAGTTGAAAAAGTCTATCTGTCCCTATATATATATATATATATATATATATATATATATATATATATATATATATATATATATATATATATATATATATATATATATATATATATATATATATTAGGGGTGTGCGAATATTCGAGTTTCGAATTCGAATCGAATCATTCGATTCGACTTTCAAATAGCTAGTATTCAAAGTTTTGAATAATTCAACAGGACGAATATTTAAATGCGACAAAGGTCAATGGTGCAACTTGGTTAGGGTAAGGTGGCTAAAAGTAACACTAACATCGCTACAGTCGGCCTTTCATTAAAACTTTGACTGATATCCTGGTTCAAAGGCAAGCACATGTTTATTTTAAAGGAGATCATGTCATTTCAGCACATAAAAAACACACACGAGAAAGCTGTCAAGAACGTCGCAACTTTGCAACCGAAACGAAAGCACGGACTTCTTGCTTACTTCAGTCGCATATGCCGCAAACCCCGTAAAACGTCCCCACTTTGGCCCGCGAAACCTTCAGTGAATGGCTTCACATGCAAAAATTTGTTCACGCTGCATCGCTGCCACACAACACCACTCGTTCAGAACTCCCATCATTCCGGCGCGCCGTTAAAACGCTGCTGTGACTGGACGCCCGAAGATTTTCGGGCCCGGAGCACTCACGACGAAGCACGACATTACCGTTGTTCTTTCTTTCAATTTTCAATAAATCTTTGGTATTCGATATTTTTGGCCGCAATTCGGCACTATTCGCTTCAAGATGAAATTTCACTATTCGCACACCCCTAATATATATTTATAAATAGAGTCAGTGCAGTAATGGCTCAATGATGGGCCAGTTCTGTTCCGATATGGAGCTGTTGCCTCTATTGAAAAGTGATATAAAAATTTATTTATTAGCCAACAGTTTCAGGAGGGGTGCTCCCTCCCAAAAGAAAGCTTGTGGTAAACTGGACACTAGAATATGTAGAAGAGTACATATATCAAGGTCAAGTACAAACAGCAGAGCCCATGGCACTCATGTAAGAGAAATTCAGGGCACAGTGAGAAATGTATGCTTGTGCGTGTTTGTATGTGTGGGTATATTAAGACGCATACAAAATGTAAAAATTTCAGGGGGGGGGGCAGGGGCTCAAACCCCCCAAACCACCCACCTGGCTAAGCCACTGCCGAAGGATAATGATGGGCTGGTGCGCATACGCCCACGAAACACGAAACCTCGATAAAACGTCTTTAAAATGTTTTATAGAGGTTTTGTTTTATAGGCAGTACACATATTTTCGACTAATTACCGGTGACTTACCGCTGTCATTACAATAAAAAAAAAGCTCGAGAAGACGCTAAGGACCACCCAGCGTACAATGGACCAAAAAATGGTAGGTGTATCTCTAAGAGATAGGAAGACAGCAGAGTGGATTAGAAAACAAATAAGGATAACCGATATTCTAGTAGATATTAACCAGAAAAAATGGACCTGGACAGGACATATCACGTGAAGAACAGATAACAGATAGTCATTAAGAACGTCAGAATGGATACCAATCGATAGGAAGCGTGGCCAAGGAAGGCATACGATTTGGTGGAGCAGCAAAATTAAGCAGTTTGAAAGCATAAAATTAAATCAGCTCACTCAGTACAGGGTGAGTTGGAGATAAGGGGCTCATTTAGTGATTTAGCTGTTTAGTGATTTCGTTCAAGTGACGAAAAAACTCAAGGCTCGCTTCTATATACGAGGTCGATCCGTCTCACCTGTTTAAACGCACCACTGTGAAACTGCAAAAACTAACAACGAAATTTTACATCTCTTGTGACCACAACAGCGCACACATCCCGACTTCCTCTGCATCGAAGGCACTGTGGACATGTACGCTGAATGCATGCTCTCTTCTAAGCCCAAGAAATATAGTGAGTTTTCTTTCTGCAACCCATAAGGAAGCACGGTTTATTGTCGTTGGGGGAGGGGATGGGGAGTGAAAAACAATAGTGGAAAGGAGAAGCCACCTCCTAGAGATACAAGTACCCACACCAACGAGTGCTGGATCGAGGTATAAAATATGTGGCAAAACAGAACAGCCGACACGGACTTAGGAACTCACTTAGACGTTTAGTGGTGTCTGGATGAGCCCAGAACGTAAAGATGGCTACTAGTTCCTGGTCGAATGAGCTCACGAGCTCGTTCGCATGCAATTTTTCATTTTCTTTTTGTAGGATGAGTGTGGGAAATTCAACATATTCCCGCCCGCGCAGTGGTATCGCACCTGTATTTCTAGTGGATGCAGTCTTTGTATGGCCCTTGTTTTCACAAGGCCATCTTATCATTTTATGTTGCAAGAGCGAATGTGACTATCATTTCCTCCATAGACTTCAATCACCCTTGCGAGTTGCCACACTTGACGTGGAAGGTTTTCAGCGTGTGTGAGTAGAACATCGCCTTCCTTAACTTTCTTCGTACCCCATTTGTCGCACAAGTGCGCTTATTTCAGTTGGAATAAGTACTCTGTGGTTCTTCGTTTCCAAAAGTTTTCTGTCAGGCACCTTCTCTACTGAAGTCACTGTACGGCCTCCATACATGTTGATATCTCCGTTTCCTTGATGCTGCCTTGTGGTATTGCCATGAACCTTTGGCCAATTAAAGGGACCGACAACCAGTTTTTCTGGTACCTGTTTTCTTTAGCAAACAGAAAGCATACCGGTCAGTGTCTAATCATGGCATGGCAACGGAGAAAACGGCATGAAACATTTAGAATCAAATTTTTCTATCTGCGGCGGCTATGAAGTCGTATACACACAACACATGCTGCAAACAGTGGGAGGTGAGCACGAGAGCGGTTCGTGTTTGTGCACAGTGGTTTGCTGTGCATGCGTGCACTCCGCGCGCATGTGCCGTGGCTCGACATGTTCATGTTCCACTAGTTGCCATGAAGGCAGCGCCGCTTTTCAGCTTGCAACTTCTTTTACTTCATAAGCAGCACAGAATAGAGCAGGTATGAACAATAATATACATACTCTAATTTTTAGCACCAATTATGGTGCACATGAAAGCATCAGATTACGTACAACAAAGTGAACAACTCCATAATCCAACTTCAAGGCTTTTCCACTCGGCTGCGCGACATACAATTTTTTGTGACTTTTAAATGCTATTTAAAAATATAAATCCTACTCCGATTGCAAATAGGATGCTTGAATCTGTCGCTATAATTCACGGTATTTTCATTTCCACCAGGATCTAATCGCATGTTCTGACCATTTGTCGGTCCCTTTAACAGATCAGCCAGAGTCAGAGTGCATGGTTCGCTGCCTTCTGACTGAACGAATGTAAGAGGTCCTGAATTGACAACGGTTTCAACTTCTGTGATCACCATCGCAAGTTCCTCGGAATTGAGGCAGGCTCTTCAAAGAATCTTGCGAAGCGGTGTCTTCACAGTTCTCACCAGCCACTCTCACCATCCACCCCACCATGGAACATTTGGCACAATAAACTTCCGTTTGATGCCTTTACTCTCAGGTGTCCGGCGACATCATCTTGTAATGGCATGCTACAAAGCTTTCACAAATCCCCTGATGTTTTCTTAAAGGCTCATACCATTGTCTGAATAAATGACCTGGGAAAGGCTTTGTCTGGCACAAAATCGACATAAGCCATCAAGAATGCCTCAGATGTCATGCTGGACACAAGTTCTAGGTGGATCGCTCTTGAAGCTAGACACGTGAATAGAGCAGCTTAGTTCTTCGTCTCGCCTTACAGTGTCTTCACAAGAGATCCCACGAATTCCACTCCAACCACTTGAAATGCGTGCGCTCGTGTCACCCGATGCTTTGCAAGAGGAGATATTTGAGCATGTCCTGGTGAAACGGTGTAACGTTTACAGACGTAGCAATCCCTGGTCACTTTCTTCACCAGGCTTCGTGGTTTGCACATCCAGAAGCGCTCTCACAACTGAGTCAGGGTATCACGCCTCCATGTAGCACTTTGCAGTGGGCTTGGATTGCAAGTAGCCTTGAAAAGTGATGATCGCTCGCCAGCATAACCGGATGCTTGACACCTTCCGGAGAGTCCATCCACATTATATGCCCACCAACCCGAAGTATCTTATCTTCGTCCTGATATGGGTTGAGGCCTGCGATGGGTGATGACAGAACACTTCTCTGCGATAGGTTTGATTTATGCGCTGAAAAACACATATTGTGCTTGTCCAATCCAGTACTGCTCGGCACTCGATATCTCCCCTGCCGTGAGGGGACCAGTTTTTTTTATCGCTGCCATTATGCCTGCAGCAATGGACTTGTGCACCCATGCTTCAACTCTCAGCAGTTTATCAAGTCTGCTGTACTGCTACACTGCAAGCAGCGGAAGCATGAAATAAGTGGTAAGGGATACTTGAATGATGACCTTTTCCCAACAGATGAGTTCGTCACTCTCCGCTGTTTGTAGTGGTTGTGACGCTTGCAGGTGCACAGGTTCCTGGAGCCAGCGAGGCCCATGCCACCACAACCTGCTCGTAGCTACCTGGTCAACAGATTTTGGCAACAGGTCTGCTGGATTCTTATTACCAGGGCAATACTTCCAAGCAGAAGGCTCAGTTCGCTCTTGGATCTCAGTGACTCTGCTGCAAACAAACTTTCAATTTCGGTGCATCGCCCTTTTAAGCCATGATAACATTATCGTCTAATCTGCCCACATTGTGTAGCATAGCTGAAAGTCCGTAAGTGCGCTGATACGGAGCTCGTCAACCTTGCACCGATCAATGCTCCTAGAAGCTCTAGACGAGGCAAAGTTACCATCTTGGTGGGAGCAACACTTGACATTGCGATTAGTAAGTGGGGTCGTCTTGCTCTGTCAGGCACTATGTAGACCACTGCGTCATATGCTAACGGACTTGCATTGCAAAAAACGTGCATTTCTAGTACTTGCGGCAGCTTCTCTTTGCTGCTGCTGCCGAGGTAGCGCGGTACCCTAGTTGATTGAAGCTGTGTGAACCCATTGTTCCCATTCTGCTCGTAAATCCTGAGGCCAGCACTTGTCCCAGTTAATTCCGCGGGTCCAGATTCTTTTAAACAATATTCGTATGGCATGATGATTCCTATCAGATCAAACGCTCTTGACGCTGCTTGTAGAACATATCTTTTCGTGTCTGAGTTTTCTTTAAGAAAATCAAGAAGATTGGCCATCAAGAAGCTGCACTCATCACTCTGGGAACTCCACGCAATGCCCAGTACTTTAGCTGAATCTTCATGAAGTACAACCATCTCTTGGCAGGTTGACCGGTGCTCGCCTTCCACCATGTTCATAAGCTCTCGGGAGTTTGTTGCGGAATGTGCAAAGATTCATTGTTGCCGAGAGCATGAGCTGTTGTGCCTCTTTACAAAGCTTGGCAGCTTCGTCGTCTGTATCAGCTCCTGTCACTAAATCGTCGACGTAAAACAATTCGGCCAAGGTCTTGGTGGTCGAGGCCATACTTGGTGGCACTCTTTTTCTGTGATGAAGAATGGTTGCCGTCAGCAGAAATGGACTGCATGTTGCTTCAAAAGGTACTCTGGTCATCCTCCATTCCTGCACTTGCATATAAGCAAGTGCAGGAATGGAGGATGACCAGAGTACCTTTTATGGATGAGTGGCTCAGAAGTTTTTTTTTAGTCTGGTAATGGTGACTTCCTTGTTTTCACATAGTTCAAACCAGTGTTGCGGAATGGGCGCCTCCATTCCATTCCAATTCCATTCCAGGGAATTAGAACTTGCCACAATTCCATTCCTTTCAATTCCTCGGAATGAAAAAACTTAGCTCATTCCCACTCCGGGAATGGCCGGGCAGTTCTATTCCATTCCTGTAATTCCTCAACAAAGGAAAGGCATCTTGATAGTTTTATCGAGTTAAGAATGAATGCCCCATAAAGCTGATGTCATCAGATGCATTAAGAACTGCAAAAGTACGCAAAACACGTTACCAAGGTCAAGGGATAGTAGCTTGATGACATACCTCGTGCACTTACAATGGAAAAATGAGCGAGTTGGTATTCATACTTAGGACTGAGCGCTGCACAGTCCTATAAGTATGAATATCTCGTGCAGTACAACCACCCTACTAATTCCCATAGGGGCAGTTCTCCCGCTACCTGTAGTATTTGCATGGTCAGGATGTTTGAAAGAATGGTGATGTTTTAATATTGTTTAAGCTTATATGTGTTAATGCTAACATGACGACATAGCGTATTTTTATGCTGACAGAAGTAGTGTTCAAGAAGACTAAGCAGTTTTGTGACGCGTCTGCAGCGGTCGTGAATATGGAGAAAACTAAGATTTGGTTAATGGGTAACAAAACCCTCTAGATCTGCTGGTATTAGTTGGAACAGTGCACCGCTTGGGCACCTTGTGCCTTTGCATCGAATACGGAACACTGGGCCGCACTGCTTGTCAGCACTCACGCTTGTCAAGCGCGCCTCACAAGCATGGATGAGGTAAGGAGAATTTTCTGTGTTCGCCTGTGTAGGTATGCAATGTCTTCCTTGCCGCAAAAGTTATTTACATGTGTCAGGTACTAAACTGCTCGTGAGATAAAGATCAGGCTGTGCATAGAGTATTCGCCACTTTCGTGAGGGGGTATCAATGGGAACCAACGTGCAGAGATAATTTGTTTCTCCCTTCAGTATCTGCTGGGATAATGCATTTGTTTGTACACTAACTTATGCCTCGGTTTCTCTTTTACAAATTGGCAGAACGTTCACACTTTTACACCACGCCTACCCTTGGCTCTGGCTATCTAAAGGTGGACCTAGAGAATGCGTTGTAGCCTTCGACTTCACAAAAACATGTACTCAGGCCTACATGACTAATTTGAGTATGATATTACAGTAGTAGCAATTAAGGGTGTAGCAAAATACGTTCCTCCCCAATGCCCTCTTTGCTTGGCGACGAAAACACGGGTATGTGCCAAGTCGTAGCAACCGAGCGAAGAAAAGATGCAAAGAAAAAGGATAACGATAATAATGAAATTATCCCACCCCGGAGCAGTGGGAGTGCAGGTTGACCAGCTCTAGGCTCGAGAACGCCTGATCTCCCGGGCTATAAACAGCAGCGGTTGCTCGCAGCTTTCTGAACTTAGAAGAGGCCATCCAACTTTATTTTATTTTATCCGCTCAAACAAACGTTTCTACAACAACAACAACATGTCCGGCAATTGGTCACTATTTCTTTGGCAATCACTACGTCATAAAAAGTGCTTAGGTGTCCTCATGATTTTTAAATGCTGCAATAAAGGTCGCAAGCAGCGCGTAGACAAAAACGTGCTCTATTTTCGAAAAAAGACGTAATTCCATTCCCATTCCATTCCGTGCAAAAGGCGCTTAATTCCATTCCATTCCTTCAAGTGTTGTCCCCATTCCATTCCCATTCCATTCCGTGCAAAAGGCGCTTAATTCCATTCTCATTCCATTCCTTCAAGTGTTGTCCCCATTCCATTCCCATTCCATTCCGGGGTCGCAAAAATGTGGAATTATTCCGGAATCATTCCAATTCCGGAGTGGCAACTCCGCGACACTGGTTCAAACCCAGTTTTCCAGGTCAATGACTCCTCATATCTGCCTACCCGCAACTCTATTGTTGCCTCAAAGTTTTGCATAGTTTCGAGCTCGTCTCCATTTCCTTGTTTGCAGTATCAGATGTACGCAGGGGCGTAGCCAGGGGGTTCAAACCCCCCGAAAATTATGAATTTTGCTTGCGTATATACACAAACACACACATACAAAGGCATGCACGAACGTACATATATGGTTAACCGCCCCCCCCCGAAAAAAATTTCTGGCTACGCCCCTGGATGTACCTACACTCCTTAGTTTCGAAAATAATTGGATTAGCTCTTCATTAACCTCTATTTGAGTTTTCAACTCGCATACCACGACTCGGGCATCAACTGCCTTCGACAATGAGTGTTCGGTGCTCCCTTGGGAGGCCCATCCGAGCTCTGATTTCATGGCAATGAGCTTTTCCTCACTTCCAGATCTGTAAAGTTCACCTGTCGTCACTGCCCACATCTGGTGCGAGCCAATCAGCACACTTATTCCGTTTTTTTTTTCTCAATGGATGGGCCGAGCAGTTCATCAGCGATATCATGCTCGGTTTTCTTGAATGATGCGACGAATGCCGAAGTCACTGTGCTGGCTGATATATCTTGGCAAATGAGGGGTATCACGACTTCCACATCAGAATGTTGACTTTGGAGGTAAAGCTCAACAATGCGGAGTCTTTTCAGTGTGCAACTGCTGACAGTGATGAAAGTGTTGATTGCTGTAGTAGCATTCAAATGCCTAGAAAGAGCTTTAGTTACAAATGTGAGTCCACTTCCTCTGTCGAACATGCCTCTGATGTAATGACACAAATAATCTGTAATGACACCGCCCATGCGCAGAAAGTCTGTAGAAGCATACGGGTCAAAGTGTCACCCCTTACATTGCTCTTGGTTGTGGCTGCACATACAGTCATACTGCTGCCTTTGGCGTCTTCAAACTCCCTTCGGCGTAGCTTAGCTGGGTCATACATACTGGACACATGACGACCTCTGCAGCCGGAACATGCAATTCTATGCCTGCAGTCCCTTGCGTGGCGACCTTTACTGATCGAAAGCGCCGCATGTCGGCGGAGAGAAGCTTCTTTTCCGACAGTGGTAGGTCTCTATGGCAGGACTCCGTCAAATGCTGTGTTGACTTGCAAAAAGTGAAGCCCGTATTCTATGATGTTTTTGAAGCTTGGTTATGAACCACTGATAACTTTGGGATCATGTTATGAAAGCAACGACTCTTGTCTCTAGGAGGGGCCGCCTCATCGTATCCTTTCTACTCCCCAAAGTCACTTTTTTCGAGGCTCTCCAGTTCAATAGAGACAAAGTGAAGGAGATGCTCTTAGTTACATGACATGTTGAACGTTATTGGTGGAACTTGCAGGTTGTGTTGCGCAAGATCTGTGATATGCTACAACAATGTCATGTGGCAATGCCCTCAAGAGAACGTCGCATAGCACCGATGAGAAAGACGACTTGCTAACGCCAAGCGCCTCCAGTCCCCGTGTGTTAATACTTGGTTCTCTTTTATTTATAACAGTAACCCTTGCGCAGTTTGGTCACTCCGTTAGAACGCACAGGAGTAAGCCTTCGAAGCACTCCTGCTCCAAGCACTTTTTGTTGCCGAGACGTCTCTTCAGCATGTCTAATGCATCTGCGTAACACGCTTCGGTGATAGGCAGCCCTACAATAGCTGCAGCCACGTCTTCTTTCAAGAATAGCCTCAGGTAGTTAAATTTGTCGGTAGCTGCAAGATTGCATCCCGGTTGATGACCTGGTCAAATTGCTCCCAGAACTCATTCCAATTGCACAAGTCACCAGTGAAAGGATTAATTGTCAGCTAATTGTAACTTGGCCCCGGGCCTTTCAGCAGGTCCCACAGCCGCCGGCACATCGCAAACTTCGATTGGCGATGACAATGCAGATGTTTCGGTATGCTGGTGGCATTTGCTGTTGAGCTTGGCTAAGATGTGGGTCACATTGTCCTCATAATTAATTGCAGTAGCTTAAAATGCCTCATCACTTATGCAGCTCTCTATCTCATCGTTGATCTTCTTCAGCTTCTCGTTGTTGTTCTTGAGCCTCTTATAAATTGAGTCGATCACTTGCACTGTCGCGGCATCGCTTTCAAGTGGCGCGCTTTCCACTTGAATCAGCTTCGTGTGGTGGCATGGGCCTCACTGGCCGATGACACCACACAAATGTGGAGAAAAAGATAAGCCGTCGTCCCCATGGTGAAGCCCCCCGTCGACCCCTTCTTTATTTGAACACACTCAATCGATCCTAATGATGACTGCGCCACTCCTTGTCTGCTACACAGTTTTCAACATCCTCTGCGGCCCCACTGTAACGCCTGATGATGACGAACAATGATAATATCTGGGGTTTAACGTCCCAAAACCACGATATGATTATGAGAGACGCGACGAACAATGACACACACGGATTATAAGTATGCACTGCTTGTTCATCGGTATTTGTATCAAGTCCAAGTCAATCCATGTGAGAGTATCTGGGTTTCCTCTTGCGCCTGGTCTTCCAGCGATGCTTCAGACACTTGTTTTATACCCATGCTTTTGAAAGCATCGCCCTTGATGAACTTGTACTTTCGATGAGCGGTTTTTGCTGGCCTGGACATCCGTTATGCAGACTTTTCCACAAGGTTCTGGTGTAGCTGTTCTTGAGATTTCTTGATTTTCTCATCATAGCTGCATTCACCTTGAAAGCATTGGCCTTCTGCTTCTGCATTGGTCTGGGCTGTCTCATTCACAGCTGTGACGCTGTCTCGGCATTTCCCATCTTAGCTGAAATAAGCTGTACCATCCACATTCTTTTCAATTGATGTCTGTAGCTTGCTCAAAGGGCAGAAGCTATGAGCAGTACAAGGGGCTTGCTTTTGAGTCCTCATGGTCTTCCTTCCATTTCTTTTCGCTTTATGAACTGGCCATGATTTGCTTCTGCTAAGCACTTGTATGCACGGCAGTGAGGACTGCATATCATCCGAGTCTGTTATCTTTGGCTAGCATGCATCCTCAATATTTCGTGGTCGGCCTTTTGGATTTACAAAGGCTTCCTGCTTTTTGATCATAGAAATCTCTTCCTCTACCACGTACTGTCTGCCGCAGAAGTTTGCGGGATCTGCAGTACGTGGCGGAGCGACGTAACACTTCCCTGGATATTTTTGGGAAAGTACAGTCTTTCTTTTAACCGAGCCACCACGCCAAGCACCCTCCTCTCCCGCCTTCCACCTCCCCGCTTCACGGACCGTTGCCCGAGAAATGCGCGCGAACCTCTTTCTTTTTTTCTTCGCGTTACTACCGCGGTTCCGGCACTTCGCGGTCACCAACGCTGCGCGCGTTATCACAGTGACATAGCATTCTTGATAGGAAAGTGGCGCGAGCCAGGTTTTATGGCCGGCGCCCGGATGGTGACCGTTTGGGAGAGGATATAGATACGGTTTAGACACTTGGGAGAGGAGGGTTGGACACTCTGGAGAGGATATGGAGGACAGTGTCGCTACTTTCTATATATTAAGGGACTTTACGTAAAACTGCATTGCTCCGCCACCTACCGTCACACAACATGGTGTTGACGCTATCGGCCGTGGCCTCCGTGATTAGTTCCGGCAATGGTGTGTTGGCGGAGCTAATCGCCGAGGCTACGGCCAATAGCCTCAACACCACGCCGTGTGACAGTCGGTGCCGCAGCAATGCAGTTTTCCGTCGCTCCACCACACACTGCAGATTCAGCAAACTTTTGTGGCCAACAATACACTTGAGTTGTTTCAAACAACTGTCTCGTCAATAGTTTTATTGGTAATGCACACTGATGAGAGTTCTAAAGGTGTGAACCAGGTCTTTAGAAGCATCGGTTCTGCTGTGTAGGTTTTTCAGACTATCTTTTCTGTAGCAGAAGCGCTAATTTCTTGGCTTCAAGTGCGTTTGGCTATTTGTTGGGTGTTGTTGCACAGAGCCACTCGTGTGGCTTCCGTGCAACAAGATTGTTATTCAATATGCATCGGCTAGATGGTGGTGACGTAGACGGACACAATATTTTGCACTGTACTTCTGCTCTAATCCATTTCCTTATTGATTCCAAGTGAGCCTGCCAAGCTTTCAATGTGTCTGTGATCTTATATTCTGCTCTTACCTTTGCTAGAATAGTCTGACGCACATAAATATCCAGTTCCTCCATCTCAGCTTCCAAATGAGCGATATCAACTGTATCTTCTACTACTTCTTTATTCTTCTAAACAGATCATACTGGTCAATCAAAATTTTATTAATATCCCACAACTCGCATACTGATGGGCACTCCAAATGCAAAAGACTTTCTATGCTTGTGATGGCTCGTGTGATGGCCTTGTGTACTTGACTCCACCATTAAAATAGGGCCTCCATGATCCGGTCTGATGTCAGCAATGTAAAGAATCACTGGCTGGCAGTGTCGCAAGGTGAAGTCGGCGTCAGTGGGTCATCCGTCACAAAGCTTCGCACAACGTTCTAGTTCTCGTAAAGAAGGATGGAACCATGATATATCGTGCTATAAACACCTAAGCAGTGCAACGAAGGCAGCAGAATATCTGCTTCCAAGACTCGATGCATTGGACTGCCTTCACTGCACCCACTTTTTTACAGAATAAAAACCTGACAATGGGCTAGTTGGTTAAACATGATAAAATCTGCGCAAAACTACAAACAGTACTGGACGTAGCAAGAAAAAGACATACAGAACAATTTTCCTGTAGTACTGTTTGTAATTTCGTGCAAAGAAAGTTGATTACTTTAAACAGCACTAAATCTGATTTCTCGGTACTGGCAAGTTGAACTTTATGCTTAAACTCTTAAGCTTATATCTATGCTTACGCGCGGTGCACGAGCCGCTCCCACACAGAAACGACTCCTGCACCGCACGGAAGTGACGTCATGCGTTTTCCGGTTAGGCGCGCCGTTTGAATATGCCGTGAATTCGCCGAGTCGGCAAGCGAGTATGCCCCCCCCATCGGCCTCCCGTCAGCCGGACTTGCTGCTGCTGCGCTGCTGGTGGTCCTGTCTGCAGGCCCTTTGATATTAGATGTTTGATGATCAGATGCAGCTGGCTGCATCGGTTTCTCCGGCATCCGCGTCAGGAATGTTGATTTGCACGGCTTATCAAGGCTTCGATGACAGGACGTGGTCTCAGAACTGAGTCACTGGGCGCCTAGATTTCGCGAACGGCTCGTGGTGACGTACTATATCGCGATGAAAAGAAACGCGAACTGCGTAAAGCGTGGCTTCGGAGCAGTCGAACTTCAGCATGCTTTCAAATATTGCTGGGCGAATCTGTGCTTTCGGCCGGCGTCACAGTAGCGCTAGAATATTGCTCCGGCTGGCGCTGTCGCATTGCGTGTGTGTTCCGAGTGCAAGGCATGACTGGTAGATGATAACCATAACAAATATGAAGGACAGGTTTCCTGCCATCATTTTTTTAGCAGCTAGCAGTCACTGTTTCTCTTCGCTTCTTGTAGCAACGCCGAATATGCAAAACGAAATCTTATGTCTCTCAGTGTACCGTTGGTACCGTCACCGCGCGCCTCACGAAGTAATCGGCAGACTAAGTCGCTTCAAAATACTGAAGTGTCGACATGATGCTTTAGGCTACACTGTACTCTAGGCGATCAGCACTTGATAAACGATGCCCAATGGCAACAGCTGACTGCGTTAGCCCACCTACCTACAAAACAGTGCCGCACAGTTTGTCTGCATTGCTGAATAACACGGCCGGTGACAGCACAGCATGATTGACCTAGCAACGGATGAACGGCCGCTACGTGTTCGCACTTTGCGAAAAACCTGCAGTGCAGGAGCATTGGCCATCGGAGACCACAGGCTTAGTAAAAACACTTCGCAGCCGCACGGGGATTTTTTGTGCGTCCGGACATTCACACGAACTGTGCAACATTTATTTCATCGTCAACCTTACCCTTCGCGACAAGCACAATGGGGTACTCGGTTGCAAGGACACTTTCACCCTTGACAACACCACGTTTTGACATCGCAAACTAGGAAATGCAGTACTTCCAACAGCAACGCAAAAATCCGCAGAACATCAAACTCTGCCGCACATCAATTTTCTCGCGGCTGCTATGTTTGCCTGCTGTTACTGTAACCTGTAACCATGACTGTAACCTTTCGCAGCGCCCCCTGGATTTAAGGTAGTTGCGATATGTCAGTAACAAATATACATTAAATAAATCGTCAAACACGTTTTGTTTAATATTTTTGTAGGTTTAACACATTATAAAGTAATAATCTGTCTATTTGAGTTGTTTTAAGTTAACTTTAAAGAGGTGACGTCACTTCCGTGCGGTGCAGGAGCCACTTCTGTGTGGGAACGGCTCCTGCACCGCGCGGCGCACGAGACGCTGCCCTATGCTTATACCACCCGGTGGCCAGAACCAATTCAAGCATCTTCCATATGGCTTCTCCAATGTGCCAGCTACCATTCATACTTATGGACAGCATTCTCGGGCATTTAAGTTACTCTGGCCATGGCATTCATTTACCAAAAAGGCATCATTGTATACGCTCAGACATTTTCAGAACACCAAAAATAAATGAAACTAACCTTGTGAGCATTCCAGGACACTCACTTTTGCATCCCAAGTCTTTCAAGCTTTCCTAGTGTTATTGGTTTTTCTGAAGTAACTAATAGCGGTTTGAGGAAAGACGCTTACCGTAAAAACCCGCGTATAGCCCGGTGTTTTTTTCTAGATTTTAGGGTGCGAAATTTCGGCCCCGTACTATATGCGGGTCCCAAGAATTTTCGGCCCAAATTCAGTTTCGGTTTCGGCATAGCGCGGTGCTATCATCATCATCAGCTGTCTGCGCGCTTCTGCGCTAGGTAGTGTTAGCGGCGTTAGTCTTAACTGGTCAGTTGGTCAGTGGCCTTTGCTTCAACTTGGTGCCCATAACGACGGCCTCGATTTTGCTCCTGTGATTTTACGCCATGTCAGGACCGCGCAGGCAGTACTCTGCTGCTTTTAAAAGAAAAGTTATCGCTGCTGCCGAAACCATCGGCAACTGTGCCGCGGAGCGGCAGCGGCGGCAGTTCGGAGTCAACGAGCGGAGCATTCGCGGTTGGCGGAAGCAGAAGGAAGCCCTCTTTGCATGCAGCGGCCAGCGAAAAAGTTTCCGCGGACCAAAAAATGCAGCATTTCCTGACGTGGAACGAGAACTCACAGACTTTGTGCGGGAGCAGCGAGCTGCACATCTCGCTGTCAACAACGAGCTGCTACAAGCGAAGGCAAGGGAGATCGCTCGAGACAAAGGCATTCAGCCGGAGGATTTCAAAGCGAGCAAGCATTGGGTGTCTCGCTTCATGCGCCGCGCTGGGTTCTCCCTACGTCGGCGTACGTCGATCTCCCAGAAGCTACCAGAGAGCTACGAAGAGCACCTCGTGGCTTTTCAAAGGTACAGTATGGTCCACTCTTAGAGGGAACACGCGAGCGCGTGGCCGGCTGTCCGCGGAGCGCTAACTGCTGGCGAGATTTGTAAATGCAGCGCAAGCTTATAGATTCATTACGGCGTTCGGGTGCGCGCAGCTCTTACAAGTGTATGCGCATGCGCCGCATTTACAAATCTCGCCGCTAGTCAGCGCCGCGCGGGCTGTCAGCCACGCGCTCGCGTGTTCCCTGTAAGAGTGGACCGTACTGTACATAATTGCGTTGCGAAAGGCAGTCCCCTTTCAGCTGGGCCAGATCGGCAACGCGGATCAGACGCCGGTCTACCTGGATATGCCCTCGGCGCTGACGGTGCATCAAAAAGGCTCCAGGCAAGTTATCGTGCGGTCGACTGGAAACGAAAAAACGCGGGTGACTGTAATGTTATCCTGCACGGCTGACGGTCGCAAGCTGCCACCCTACGTGGTGTTCAAACGAAAGACGCTGCCGAAGGGGGAGAAGTTCCCGAAAAATGTCGTCGTCCGCTGCCAGGACAAGGGGTGGATGGACGAATCGTTAGTCCTTGACTGGATAAAGTCCGTGTGGTGTCGACGGCCCGGAGCACTGCTGGGGCTCCCTTCGATGCTTGTGCTCGACGCGTTTCGGTGTCACCTGGCCGACTCCGTAAAGCGACTGCTGCGCGACTCCCGCACCGAGCTCGTCGTCATCCCGGGAGGGATGACATCACAGCTGCAGCCGCTTGATGTGTGCCTTAATAAGCCATTTAAGGACCATGTCAAGCGCCTGTACGTGGAGTGGATGAGGTCCGGAGAACCAGAAGTGACCCCTGCCGGACGGCTGAAACGGGCCTCGCCAGCGATGCTCTGCTCGTGGATAGTCGAGGCTTGGGCCTGCATTCCAGAGGCGCTCGTTTGCCGCGCCTTCAAAAAGTGCTCCATCTCCAACGCGCTTGATGGCACTGAGGATGATGTGCTGTGGGAGAACATTTCCGACAAGGGAGCTTCGGAAGAGAGTGCGTCCGACGACGACGATGAATGAAATGTCAATAAATGCATTTTTTCCATTTTCCTCGGACTATATTCGGGTGAAAACTTTTTTTCTCACGTTTGCTATCCCCGAATTACACCCCGGACTATATGCGGGTCCGAGCTATATGCGGGTTTTTACGTATTTCTGCAACTCTTAAGGGGGGACGTGGCAATGGGAATGGTAAATTTGGTCAAAATGTTCAATTTTTCAATTAATTTTTTTCTGCAATCCTGAGACAATGTTTTATGTCATGGTGAAATATTAGACCAAAATAAGCAGTAGAAGTTGAAAAAAAAAAGCAGTTTACTAGTGTGCTGTCATCAAAAACTATGAGAAAACTGGGCTTTAGAAAATGCAAATCTGCAGTTTTCCCTTGACAGAGTGCCACCATATTGGCATCATCATAAAGAGGACAGCTCAAGATACTGACAAAAAATGAGTTTCTCCAATGAAAAATTAAACCAGCTTCCTTCTGAGTTCCATTTTCTCAGCTTTTAGCTCAATTTTCTTCGAGCTTCATTTTCTCAGCTTTCATTTTTTCAACAGTTGCTGTCAGTTATCCCTGTGCCACCTTCACAACAAATAAAGATATAACCATTCCGTTTTCTGCAATTAGATCCTGAGACATTGGTGAGTGCCATAAAGCTGTCCATATTTGTCTGCACACCAGACAGATTTTTATAATTGGCTTTTTGTAAAAGTTGTTAGACAATATGTACAAGAAATTTCAAGAATTTTTGTGTGTGCTTACATGAATATTAAAAAATAAACCAATAGCTTTACGGCACATAATGTGCCCTTGTGAATATCCTTAAGCAAAAATCTTGACGAACTTATGTCTAATTCATTAATTAATTTTGGGATGACAATGAAAGTCTATCAAGTGTTGTAACTCAAACTACAAAAGATGGCTCAAAACCGATTTCAGTTATGATATCAGCACAACATATCACATCTGCACGCCAAATTTCATCACTTTATCTCCATAAACAACAAAGACAATTTTCATTGCCACGTCCCCCCATAAGGGAGCACGGTGCAGTCATTGGGGGAAGGGGAGTGAAATATGAGTACAAAGGAGGTCACTTTCTTTAAAAAAAGAAGAGTACCCACAACACCGAGCACCAGGCCTGGGGTACTTCTCTCCCAGTCAAAAAAACCAGTGGGTGCCCAGCACTGGGAATCGAACCCAGTAACTGCCACATTGCAGGTGGACGCCCAAACCACTTGAGCAATGTTGCAGTTGGGTCATAAAAGGCACGAGCCTTTATTCTCCCAAGCTAAATCTCTTGCCGGCATTCCTCCTCTGACAACAACCAAACAGCAATAACAGCTGCCCTTCATTATTTTCATTTCAGGTGTGGTTGCAGCTGTTTATTGGGAGATTTTAGGACACGCCCATTTAATCGGGACTGGTAAAAAACCTGGATTCTCGCATGCAAATCGCGAGTTGGCAGGCATAAAATTAACAGGGGAGCGTACTCCTGAAAAGGCAATTCACCTAAGAATAAGGATCAGCTGAAGTGCAGACGGTAGGCAGTCTCAAATCAAGACTGGAAACTTGCCACTTTCCCCAAAGCAAAAGGTGTACAATCATTGCATTCTGCTGGTATTAACATATTGGGCAGAAACTCTGAGGATAACAAATATGTGAAGGACCACGCAAAGTGCAACGGAACATAAAATGATGGGAAGACAGCGAAAGGGATCAGAACGAAAAGGGGTAGCCAATACTATTCTAGTACTACACATTAAAGGGGCCCTGCAACACTTTTCCAAGTAGCCATGGAATGGCTTCACTAAAGGAGCTTATTTCCTCACGAATCGACCACTGCAAAAATTTTTAGAATCAGTCCAGTACGAGCGGAGTTGCAAAGGTTTGTTGCACGCTGCAATTGCTTTCTCTCGTCCTCACGAAAGCACTAGAAGCTAAGCAGGGAGGGGTGGCATGGGGGAAGAGGCACATCACGCATGCCTCGTGACCTTGAGCACTTTCCTTTTTTTCCTTGAATGCGCGGCATGCTTTCACTGCGATCGCCCGCGCGCACAGGCAAGTGACGGCCTCCTGCGGCGGCCGCAGTAACTACCGAACACGCCATGTTCAAATGAGCCAATGGCGTGGAACTTGTGCCAGTGACGCAGTGATTTTGAGTCAATAACACCATTAGTCAAGGAAAGAGAAAGCAATTTTTAGCTGACTGAGAATTTATTGTAAATCCCAGGCCACATGCAGCGCTATAATGTTTGGCTTGCATGTTCTCGGGAGCCTCAACTACCGATCAGCAGCGTTTTTTGACCATGCTCAAAAAGTGTTGCAGGGCCCCTTTAAGAGAAATAGTATTCACCAATGATTATGATGGCAGCGCTGAGCCCCTGCTTGAGCAGTTTATTTAGCAGTAGCTGCAGACAGAGCATTTACACTGGTTGCATTCAAACTGCGTTAACATGCAAAGTTCCACCAACAGTGCTTTGGAAGAATTGAATGGGTGAAAGTGCAAGGAGGCCGCACTTGCAGGAGTAGGAAAGGTCTGAAACGAGTCTGCTTACTCAAAGCAAGAACAGCACAAGCTGCTATGCTAGAGTGTACTCTAACCGACCCACTTTTTTCATCCTCCCCTGTGCCAATTGTCCATTCGTGGCAGAAGCCATACCAGGCACGAGTTACTGCGCTCTGCATTCCACAAACCGAGCTCTGTGCTTGCAGTCTTCCAAAGGCCGGTGCCAATCATTCGCTCATGGTAAAAGCTACAGCAGGCGTGATCTGCAATTCGCATTCACTGTTTGTCATCCTCCCCTGTGCCATCAGTTCGTCGTTAGAGCAAATGTGAAACCCACAAGCAGGCACACAACAGCTGTGCAAAAAATGTAGCTGGTCAGGTCACGTAACACATAGGACAGATAACTGGTGGTCAGTTATAGCGACAGAATTGGTTCCAAAGGATGGGAAATGCAGCTGAGGACAGCAGAAAGTTGGATGGAGCGACGAAATTGTAAAATTTGCAGGCATAAAATGAAATAAGCTTGCATCAGACACTGTTGTATATTATTGGAGATCATTGGGAGATGCATTCGTCCTACTGTAGACAAAAAGGACTATGTGCCAACTTGCACAAAGTGCAAACAATTTCGCAGATGTTAATTCAGTAGCAGATAAAGAATAAAAAATAAAATTTAACAAAGCTTATGCGTCTGATGCAATGATATGTCTTTACAGTGAGTGCACAAGGAGCGGCTTTTCCAAACAAGTTGGGCCCGTATTCTCAAATGACCGCAGAAGGCGATAGTATCGCATTTGGTGACTTAGATTCTGATGCGTTCAATAACTGAAGAAACATTAGCCTGTGACATCATTGTTGCACTGGCCGTTGGTGGTACGAATGTCTCACAACACAGGAGTGAGTGTACCGCACGAGCGCAGAGCGACCAGAGTGCAGCGTTTGCGAGCGTACGCTGGCTTCTACGCAGTGGCCAGGCTTGGCTGTGGCTACTTGAAAAATAGGACATGTTGAAAGTGCTTTCAACGTTTTCTTGTGCAATTGTTTAATGCACAGTATAATATTTAAACATTACAACTTTTTATGAAATGTATTTTCATTGAAAGTTTAACACTGTGTACTCAGAGTTCAGCTATATTGTGCCGCGGCAGCGACATCGTCTCAACACGTTGCCGGCGCGCGATAAAGCAGGCAAGCATTCACGGTTCATGTTCCTGGAAGTGAACGTTCAAACCACGAAAAAACACGCGCTCGCAAACGAGCGCTGAAAACACCCCAAGGTAATGCTTGCTGAAAGCTTCAGCGTAAAAAATGCTACGCACATCCACAGAGGATTGAATACTAGAAGCTACCGTCTATGTCACTGAAATTCTAGACTTCACCACCAACCGACGGTGATAAGGTGTGTGTTTATTCCAGGCATGTCAGGAGTGCTACAGAGCACAGTCACGTCGACGGAAATACTAGATGGCACCCTCATTTTTCCGGTTTTGCTCCATAGCCAATCAGCGCACACCAAAGGTGATAGTTTTGCGATCGTTTGAGAATATGGCCCCTGGAAACGAAATGGCGAATCATAGCACAACTCTGCCTTTTTAGGTAGCATACAAAGAAAGGATAGTCTTGGTACCTCTTCAACCACATGTTCCCTAGCGAGCACGTGCAGTCATTCTTGCTGTGCTCGATGTGCAAGAATGACTGCACAGTGCGTTATGTCCGGCACAAGAATTCGTGCCCCAAAGCAGACAATTAATCACACAGCCTTGTACTGCTAAGGCACTCTTTATTTGTTGTCCTTATAAAAACAAAATAAAATATAAAATAACTTAAGAAAAACAAAAAATTTAATGTTTCTTAACAATCTAGACTCTGACAATCCATTAACATCACCCTGGCATCTTCATTATTGCACGTGGCTTCCTTTCTTTTCGGTGCCTTTCTTCCCTTTGCACCACTTGGCAGAACAAGGAGAATGGCTGGATGGCACTTGGGTGAGCAGAATTCAGTCTTGCCTTGTCTCATGCTTGATGAACTTGCCTTGTGGGTGCCTGCGCCACATTGGTCGGGGCGGGCCCCGGCGGTTCCATCTAGGCCGAGCTGCAATGAAACCAACAATACGACTGATGAAAGTGCACGTCTCATAGGGGCAGCACAGCTTTCCCTGTTTCCCACAGGAGGTTGAAAGCCAAAGTAGTTGGGAAGAACACAGAATAATTCATTGTGATCGAAATTTGAAGTCTGTTTATGCAAGGTTCATTCCAGCAGTGTACTACATGTATAGCAAAAATTTATGCAAGTCATTTTCTCGCCTATCCCCTTTTTTGAAGCACACCTCGCACTACATTAAGAAACGTGCTACAAAGCCAGATTTCCTTCAGCAACCACCTTGCTTGACAGCTAGCACCTACATGACACACACACAAAAAAGGAGGAAACAATAAGAGAAAAAGCTAATCCTAGACTTCATGTGACATCCCATCCACAAAGCGGTATTCGTTGCATACTATCACGACAACCACAGTGATCGTCACTTTGAGGCATCTTGCACTCCCCCTTTTACATGAAATGGGAATTTTACTAAATGCACAAAGACTGCGCATCCCTGCAAAAGCCACATAGAAAATGCCATTGCTACTCATGTAAAAAAAATACAGCAATTATCCTTTGCGGCTGCAAGGAACAGCTTGCAGCCACAAAGGATAATTGCTGTATTTTTTCCTCCACAAAACTTCACTAGTAATATGCTATGCTGCTTGCAAATGTTTGCAGGAAATATCAGTGATTCGTCACTAAGGCTTTCAGTCTGCTTGTACAGGGTCAGACAGATTCAGAAGCACATCAGTATTAAAGCGCTTATACCAGACGACATCATCAGGCATCACATAAAGTAATGTCAACCATAAAAGTTTACGGACCACGCGAGCGCATGCTCAACTGCCTGTCTGCGCCACCTACCATCGACTGCAGCACTGGGCCAGAAATGTGCCTTTTCGTTATGCGCCGACATATCAATTTCCTACTGCCACGCAGCGTATTGTTAGTTCATTGTTTTCACGCAAAGCGTTTATCTGCAGTATTGGACGCGAGGACATATCATGGCGCCGCCATGCAGAGGCATTCCTGTGATGTGCAAGGTTGGATTGTTCTGTCAGCCCTTTCCTGCACAGCCCGCAGCCGCTTTCGCGTCTTTTTGTAGCGTTAGCTACACTGGCCTAGCCGAGCCAGTTCCGCGTGGCTCCTCAAGAGCCGTGCTGCGCACGCGCGAGGATTAGTGATGTCACACAGCTGGCGCATCGGAGCCGGCACCTCCCGCTGGTGTGCGCCTTCCAGAGGAGTGACGTTGTAGCCGAGGTATATGTACTGGCACTGGCGCGCGCGCAGTTATTTGCCTTCGCTGTGCAGTTGCCGTCTAACACTGCACTGGAGCCGCTTGATAGTGCCTACCATACTGGCGTTTACCAGTATGGTTTAGCCACGGAGAAGGAGAGCGCAAATGCTGCTCAACGGCGCAAAAAAGCGGAGAAGCTTAACTCATCGGATCCCGAAGTAGTTGCCTGGCAAAATAAATATACATGTGCCACATAAGGGGAGATGCTACTCGAAAAAGATTTTTTTTTATTTCTTGACTTAGAACTTTGAAATTTTAGGTAATAGTAGAGTTTGTGATGCTGATTTCAAAACTGTAATTAGTTTTCTGATAAATGTAATAGTTCCAGAGTTACTACAACTTTGACAACAAAATATTGGGTTTTTTGTGCACACTTTTAAGCTTATTAAAAATTTTCACACAGAATCCTAAGATGACTCATTTTGCTGCACATGAGCAGTACAGTACTGAAAAGTACCTCAAATGTCTTCTTAACTTGCTATCTTTTTTAAAAAAAATCTAGGGTCCCAAATGTATATTTTACATCTCCCCTATCGGCATATCAAGTTATGAAACCAAAAATATGTAATGTGTAGTGCAACTTTATATAGATATCTGTATTTTAGAGTGGCTGAAGAATCTCTGTGCCAAAAGTGCATGAAAGTTTGTGCACAACATGTCAGAATTGCCTCAGAATGGAAATTGAGAAAAACGCATTTGAAAGTTATAAACCTGTGTATTTTTCAATATACAGTGTGATTAGCATGAAACTTTGTGAGAGCATTGAACAATCCACACTCTAAACAGCGAGTGCACTTAAAAACCTCCTGCTCCATATGTTAATCCTTCCCAGCCCTTAAGTTAGCCATAAAGATGCACTCTCTTCACCATGTGGCAATGATAAGCCCATGCCTCAGCTGTTTTGCATGCAGACAGACACTGTATTGGTTCGCTTCTGGTCATGTAAGTGGCCCAGGGTGACAAGTTCTTCAGGTGGCAGTATATCAAGATCTTGAAGGATGTGCTCAAAGTTTGAATATCCCTTAGTGAACAATGAGGTAGCCATTGTTGCAGCGTCCACAGCTGTACAGGATCGGAGCTTTATCTTTGGACATAGAAGCCAGACCTCGCTGTTGAGCAAGTCCACAACACCTTGCATCGTTCCTTGTTGACAGTGAACCAAGTGCTTTTCATCTGTGAGGTGCCTATGTAATGGATGTACAGGCAATGCCCGTTCATTAGTCAGGGTTAGAGTGCAATCTGGTACGAACTCCCAAAGAGCTCTGGCTTGCCTGTGCTTACGCCAGGAAGTCGCTCCTTCTGAACAGAATTGGTGACTTCCTGTCACGTTGCTAGAATTAAAGTAGGATGCTCGCCTGGCAAAATACATTTCCTGGACATTTCATGTGGGTGGTTATTGCAATTTCGTAGCAATATTGCAGCTCTTGTGTTGCATCATTTTTCAACTTATCTCCATGTGGACGTGGTAATGGCAGTTTATGGAGTGCCGTGCCTTGGTGCTTTGCCACATGGTTCATGCTTTGCTCTTAACCACATCAACTTGCCATACAATGTGGCCTCAGCCCCTGTTGTGGCTGAGGCCAGAGTGACATTGCCTGATTAAAATAGATTTTTCAACAATTTCTAATCTGAATTCCACCTTGATACTCGGAGAAATAAAAGTTTAATGACCAAACATAATTTTACAAGTGAAATGTCAAAAGTGACAATTTTCAGAAAAAAGGCCATTTTTCGAGTAGCATCTCCCCATAATATGTATACCATGTGTGTGTCATTGGAGTAGCAGTAAGCATGATAATCAAGCTAATCCTAGACAATCAGGAAAGCTAAGAACAATCAGCTGAACCTTTGCTAACGCTACGTTATCCTGGCATAGCCGAGCTAAGCCATTGCAACATTTTCTATTCATGTACTTCACTTCGACGAAATCAGTGAAATACTGCTGCGGCTTCGTTACTGACTGTAGGAAATGCTAAAACAACTGCTCCAAAAAAAAATTTTACGCTCCTCATAATGCCTCGGGCAACGCTCGACTGCCGGCGTCGTCTGCTATGGCCACATATACTATATGGAAGCCACGGGGGCCAAGTGCGCTGCTTTTGTAAAAGGTAACGAGCCATTCTGTGTCGAATTGAAGCATGAAATGGGCTTTACATGCATGCTTGCGGCAAAGAAACATTTTTGCTGCAAGAAGTGTATGCAACCGTGCAACTTTATTGATTGTAGGTTCGCATCTGAAAAACTGGCCACGGTTGACACGACAAGCCTGCACAAATTTGCATTCTTCGCTGTTTAGCACATGTAGCCCTATGAAGCACAACGCAAGCAGATTCTCTACTTTGTGGGCAGCAACCCAGCATGCTTAGAGCTGCATGCAGCCGCAATCTTTCCTATATGATTGGAGGCAAACACAAGAGAGCCATGTGCATGTGCGTGCCTTATTCAGAGTTGTAGCTAAACAACATTTCACATGAGCACTGGTTTCTCTGCGGCACAATCTTAATATTTATCTGTTGCTCCTTGTTGCGCAAATTTTCTATGGTTGTCACACGGTGCACTTTCAATCGCCATCGAGCCACACGAGGACGAAAATTTTCTATGATTAGCAGAGTTCTGCAGCTGCTACAAAGGGGCCAATCGCAATAGGAAAATATGGTCCCGATCTGGCTCGATTGCGATAGCAAATGCACCGTGTGCCAGCCGGCCATTTACTTTGCGCACTTGAATGAGCATGCTGCAAAGTGCTGCTTACAGTGATCTAAATGATGATTTTACGTTTCTGTGAAAATACCAGCATTTACAGCTTCATTGATAAGCAGTATGACATTACGCGGCTGCTGTTAGAAGGTGAATCAGTGTTTGAAGCTGGCCATTTTTTCGCCTGCAGCTTAAAACAACAAAGAAGAACAAGTGACACTGGCTATGGGCTCATTCTACAGACAATCTACAAGCCAGGGACCCCATGAGCTGAAGTCGAGAGTCAGACAGAAACCCGTGTGGTCAAGAAAACACAATGACAACTGAAATGGACACCCGGGAAGGGGAGAGGGGGGCAGACTGTGGTGGAAGTTACCTCGGCAAGACAGGCAACTTTCAGCAAAGACTCGAGCAGCACATGCATGTTGCAAGAAAGAAGGTTTTATCTAATGCGCTAGCCGAACATGCAGAAGCAACTGGCAGTGAAATATACTGGGATCGGGCAAAGATAACTGAAGGAAAAGAACTGGACTTGTCTGCTTTATCAGTGATGGAAGCGACATTTTGCTTTTTGGAGCAGATTCTGGAGCAGAAAAAATGCTTTTAGAGCAGCAATCGGTGTTTTTGGAGCTGATGGCAAGATATTCTGTGCAATGCCTGGAGTTTAAAGCATCATTGAAGCATTTCATAAACAATATTTATTATTAAGTATATTGCACATACAATAGTCAGTGCTAATTGCAAGAAACATAATTAAGCAGATGGATGGTCACTGAAAACTGCCAGTACTTGTGGCATAAATTATATAAAAGCGATAAAGCCGAACACCAAATGATAAAAGTAACCACAATCACGTATGACCATCACCAAAGAAGCAGTTTATAAATGGTACGAGATCAAAGCAATCTTATTTTCATACTTCACCAAAATAGCCTGCACTAAAAAAAAAAGCAACTCAATGAGCTAGTTATGCACTTAAAATGCCTGTTCTTGTGGCATAAATGAGGTCAAAGCTCGCACATCACATTTGTAACAGCGGCAGTTATTAATCAGTATGATATTGAACTAATCTCGCACACATTTCACCAAAATAGTCTGCTTGTCAGGTACAAATATACTGCTAAATGAGACATATATTGACAATGCTATTATGCAGCTAGTATACATGCGCCATACTAGGATGATAGTATACAGCTTGTTTTTGGTTAGGCTCGCTGGATGATCACACTGTTAAAGTTCATTGTTTTCAGCTTCCCAGTGCCATTTCGGAGCAGGTTCGGAGCAGTTACTAACAAGAATTACAGTTTGGAGCAGCATGGAGCAGCACTTCCATTACTGCTTTATCTTGAATCTCTGACAATCCAGAGAACAACACACATGCTTAAATGTAATGACTGCAACTTCCCACACGTGTACGTATGTTGCCAAGTCATATTTTAAAACGTACATAACCGGACTGTTTGCGCTACAGTGTACTAGAATAGGGGTAGTGGGCTCAGACATGCGCCGCCTGAGGCACCTCATGTTGCCTCCGAGTGATGGCGCCACAAGCATTTCCTCTTGAAAGGCTGTGCGGTTTTCACGAGTTTCGCGGCTACGCTAGGCGGGCGTTGTGGGTTATTTTAGCGGACTGTGTAACTATAAACAAGGTCTTGCTATCCATACGGTTGGAATTGTGTCCATACGCACTCGCTTTCCTCATTAAATACAAAAGAAGCACGCTTCCGCTGTGATTGCAGCGCTAACTCGACTCGAGAGATGTCGGGTGCCTCCCCGATAGCAGCGATCAAGTGATGGCTCGTCACCAAAGTAATTAGCTTATAGTTTAGACCAGCGCGATGTTTGCACCTGTTTTTACGCGTAGCTCTATCAGGCATTTTCAAATGCTGTATGCGCCTCGAACGCACGCTCCACTCCTGCCAAGCGTTGGCGGTCACCGTTGGTCCAAGCCGACGGAACTCGCCAGTCAAGTTGCGTAAGACTGTGCGCTTTTCGCGTAAGAAAATGCTTTACATGCGCGTGAAAGTGCACATTGCCAGAAAGAAAATGAAAGGCATCTACAACGACCGTTTTATTTCTGGGAAATCACTACCTTGAAACTTCAAACAAGCACAATTCCAGCTGTTTAAGTAGAAAATTATTACATTCGAGCAGATTTTTCGTGAGGGCACATTGCTTTCTGTAAACATCAGTCACTTTATTTTCAAATCTGATTTTTACTTTGCACAATTTATTATGAGCAGCACTGGCATAAAAATTATGCACAAGACATCTACCAAATGCAACAACAATCTAAGAACTGGTTAGGTTCAAGAAATATTACAAGTCCATGCGTTCAAAAGTGGTGCGGCAATACATAACGTCAACTTTTCTTTCAATAATATTTACATCACAAAAACATATCTACACATCTCGTTTGTATCTGCGTTTGGTGGCGACTGGTCGTTCGGGTCAATTTCGGCGGACGGCGCGTCTGCCGCAGTTCGACGTTTGCTGCTGCTGGTCGTTTGGTCACCTTCTTGTAGCTTTCTTTTGGTCCTGGGTTTGGGAGTCTTTTTGCTGAGGTACGCGGGGAGACTCGGAAGGATCGTCGGTACAGCGTCTTCAGACAGCGTTGGCCTTCCACGAGGTATGCGTACCTCCTTGTCGTCAATGATATAAATATAGTCCCCGAATACAAAATGCGGCTCGAAATGCAATTCGCACACTGCACACGTTTCGTGAAGCTTCTTATCCTCGCAGTGCAGGTTCCCCTCCCACTGTCTTCTTTCTTCGTCTTGAGGGACGTTGAAAAGGGACGCCTTCGGCCAACACCACCTTAACTATTCACAAGGCCTGTTCATACCCCTCTCTCCAGACGGCATACGTCACGCTAGTTGTCCTACTGTCCAGTGGCCGAGGACGCGTCGCTGAGGTGTAGGTGTTGGTGACCCCGCGCACTTTTTTACCCCGAACGGCGGACAAGCCACGACAGGTTTGCCTTTCTTCGCTACCTGCTTCGCTGGTTAGACTGCGTTAGCCTTGGTGCTGCATCTCACTGCTCTGAGTCTTCGTCTGTTGCCACGTGTCTTATTTTATTGGTGTTGCATTTGTGAGTATGTGATTACACCTCGATCAGTGCGACATGGGACGTTGTTGTGTTCCCGGATGCCGCGGCAATTATGACAGTGGTCCGAAAGTGCGTGTTTTCGCATTCCCCAAGGATGAAGCTCCGAAGAAGTCTTGGATAAAAGCCAATCCGCGAAAGGATTTCACACCAAGCATACACTCCAAGGTGAGAAACTGCTGAAATTTGCTCTTTTACCGGCTCTATCGCATTACTGGTGTTCTTTCTCTGTTACTGTTGAACGGAGCGAGTATCGTGTGCGGTGATGGTAGTTTTGTCGCGCTTCAGGTAGGGCAGTGCGGTAAAATAGAGCAGAAATACTCAGGGTCGTGTCAAAGTTCCCATTAGCTCGTTTCGTAAGAAAGTAATTAAGTCTGTGTTATGCTTGGCGCAGGTCTGCGAACTCCACTTCCTCGAGGCTGACTTCATCAGAAAGCTGTCACATTTCGACGCAGCGTCGGGAAGGACTTTGCAGCAGCATACTCGTTCTGAAGAGCAGGAACATAGATGTGGAAGCTAACACAATGAATGGCAGCTTGTCAAGAGGAAGCTTAAAGCTTCCGCAGCCGTGTACTGTGCACATGATGCTGGTGGCAACGCTTGTTTTTGAAAAGCTCACCAAGGCAGAAAATGCAAAGGCGTTCCTCACGTCGAACAACCAACGAGGCATTGTCAGCTCCATTTCCACATCACAGCTAGAAAATGTTGAGCTAAAGACTTGCGAAAATGGCCATACCTCTGAGACTATCGTGCGGATTGTAGTGCGTGTTGCAACAAATGTCGCTTTGAACAACTTTTGTAGACTTCGAAACGACACCATCCAAAGTTGTAACTTGATTCATGGCTGCGCTAAAAACACTGATAATAAAAGAGACGTACACAGGACGGGCGAGACGTCCTGTGTACGTCTCTTCTGTTGTCCGTGTTTTTAGCGCAGCCATGAATCAAGTTACAAATTTGCACCAACTGGCCCAAATGAAAGCATTACTGCACCATCCAAAGCACCGCACAAAAAAATGCTGCTGACAGAAAAATCAAAACCTTGAACAAGGAATGAGGTAGGACGGTTTTAGCCTTTCGTCCTAATAAAACCACTTCTACAAATCCATGTCTGATTCTTGTTACAGTGCGATGCCTGTAAGGTGTAAAGGCAAGCGTAAACAAATGCAGACCGCGCAGGAACAAAAAAAGAAACACCGGCTTTCAGTAAGTGCCCATAGCAGATATAACGAGAACGAGTGGAGACGACGGACGGGGTGCGTGCAGGTGGGCAACTAGCGTGACGTCACGCTCTCTCTGGAGGGGCCTTGTCAATAGTCTAGGTGGTGTTGCTTCGGCGCGCCTATCACACGGCTGTAACCAATCCGGCATCCCAGCGCGAAACAGTGATTGTGCCGCTCAGTAGGCATACTTGCTTAGCATGCCTTAGCACGGGCACGTCAGCAGAAAACGAAGACCGCGGTTGTTGTTGATGCAAACCACTAACACGAAAAACAAATCGACTTGCAGCCTCGTTCAGCACGTGCGCATCAAGAAAGCGGCAGCGGCAAAAGGATAGAAGCGCGCAAATGTTCAAGAGGAAACTGCTGCAGCGCCCCTAGCGGCTCCCAGTACCGGCGACACGAGCGGCTTCAGAGCACCGCCTGCATAGCATAGGGCACAGAGCACACTACCCCCTTCTAGTACACTGCGGTTTGCGCATTCATTCTTCCTTGTGAACAAGGCTCCCATGCAGGAGCCAAAACGTCCTGCTTTTATGTGAACATTCGGGGTCGGTGTTCATTTTAACCCCATGGGCTTGAAATAACAAAAAAGACAGATGACAGTGGCATCATGCTCTTGCAAAGCAGGGTAGGGGTAAAAGTGAAATCTCACGCCTAGCTCCTTCGCGTACGTAGCGCACTGTGGCACGGAGGAGAAAAGTGCCATGCCGCCGATAACTTTTACTGTACTTTTCCGGATGGTGCAGTCTCCAGGGGTCCGCACACATGAAGTGAGAGTAAAACAACACTGTTCAAAAGAGAAACATCACCAAATCGCAGTTAAAAATAACGCATTCAACCGTCTGCTTCCCTTCGCCAAAGCGAGGTGAGATCACGTGATCCAACCCTGCATGTCACAGCAATTGCAGCGCCCGTGCCTCCAGTGGTGGGCCTCGCGCCCTATGCCTGTCACACTGCTGCTTTGATAGCAGAATCGCAGCTATCATGGCATGCCTCGAATGGTGTATAGTTAAGTACAGTCAAACCTCGTTAATATGTACCCGCTTTCATTGTACCAACAGTTAAAACGTAGTTGCAACGAATCCCCGACCGAGTTTCAGAGCCTAATGCATTCGCTGACCGCTTATGCCATAGTGCTTCGCCCTACACCTACAGGTTAGTGCGTACCTTGCATACCGCAATAACGTTTTGTGCCATAAAATTTCACTGCGCCGCTAAACTTCCTGACGCCACAATGTGCCGCCAAAGGTTTTCCGTCTCTTCGAGAAGTGTGTAGATCGGTCGATCACTGATACCGACTTCCGCACGATTGCAGCGACGCCTTTGTGGGTAAGCATCGGGAAAGAATGAAGGTGACGCGGCAGCCACCGACGAGCACGCCAGCATGACTTGCTTGGGCACGCGTGCGCCGCAGCACTACTTTAAGCCTACTGCACGCTTTTAACAGGCGACAACCTGAACACGCTGGGCCACCAATCACTGCCGCCTCGTTGTGCGGGGCCGTGTTCAAGCCCGTGCCGCTTTGTAGAAACGAAAGCAGCTCGCTGTTGCGAAGTTGAGAGTTGCTGGACGCGGGCGACGAGAAACCTCCTTGCATTGACGCTTTCATGCTAAACGCATGCTTACGGTACAGCAAGAGTAGCGCTGTTGTAACCATACTGCACACTTTTACTGGGCGACCACCCAAACGCACTTTCTTCCACTGCCCGGACCACTAGAGCGTCGCGGAGTGCGCATCGCTTGCAGGAGGGTCGGCATCGCCGCATCTGTGCACTGTGGAGCGAAGTGGTCACAAAGAACACTCCCACGACAAATGAGCGCGTGCGGTACAGCAAGCGGCCCGGCAGTGACGGCGTGAGCCGAGAAGGCGACGCACTGCATTCAACTAGCCAGGAGACGATAGGCTCCACGCAGTCGTACCGCGTTTTATAGAACTGTGTCAGTTTTTGTTAAGTAGGAGATCGCAGTACAGAAGCGCACACATATATTCCGGAAAGCCGACACTGTCCGTACTGTCGCTATGTCAGTCGCTGCGTATACCGGGCCCTGTAATAGTTCCGAAATGCTCCTTGGCGTCGCCACCACGTGCTATCGGCACTATCGAACGGTCGTGCGAGAGTACCAGAATCTTTCTCCACTTTGGCAAAAAGAAAGAAAAGGCTTTGAAGAGGGTACTTTAGGCAATATTTGCTGTGGCACTGTATTTATTTCTTTGCTGGCAGCGATGGCGTATGCGAGGAGAATCAAATTTTTACTTTGTGGTTAATACGTACTACCGTTTAGTGCGTAGTTATGTGGCGTTCCCGGCAGGTACGCATTAACGAGGTCCCACTGGAGATATCACTTTGTGAAAAAGATTGTGACTAATAAAAGTTACGCTGATAGACTGCTCTGGAGAAAAAAAAGCACATAGCCATGGCTGCCGAAGAGTATGTCTCGTCAAAAAGAGGAAGGTGGAAAATATGCCTGCTTAACGAGAAAATAGCCAGGCCATCAATTAAGAAAGGGATGCATCTTGGGAGTAACGCTGCTGTCGATCACCACTGATGTAGAGCAAATGTCGTGAAGAGGCACTTGGTCATGCACTCGCGTGGTCCGTAAACTTTTGTGGTGGTTGATTGCGCATTTCCGCCAAGCTACACAGAAAAAATCAAAGTTATACCAGCTTGAATAGCAATAACTTGTGATATGAATGTGACGGCCCTGTCATGAGGTACTACACATGAAATGACTGCTAGATAAGTCAGTGATGACTGGATGTTACAGAAAGTTAGCAGCTAAGTAGTGTGGCATAATACAACGATGTCAGCAAGGAGAGGTTAGCAAGAGTGACAAACATGTTTAACTAGTGTAAATCCTGATGTCTCAAGCAGCACTGCATTCAGATAGCCAAAGTTTACAGCAGTGATAAAGATGCTTATTCTGTATTTTCATAACAGGTGGCAAAATCAGAGCTATCTAATGGCTGGAAACTGCAATAAAAGTTCAAATTTCTATAATTGTAATTAGCATGTAATTACAGTGAAACCTCGGTGATACGAATCTCAGGGGAACACCTAAAATGTTCGTATCATCCCAAATTCGTATCACCAGAAAGCATGGAAAATTATCACGCGACAAAACAAAGCTGGCGTACATTTTCATTTATTGTTTTTCAGGACCGCAGCAACGTCAGGAAGAACCCTGAATGATTATCAGTTAAGTTTTTAGATGTCGGCAATCATACCAGCACTCGTAAATATACGGCCCCTACACGCGTATTTAATTAATGAACCAGGTGCGTTCTGACCCGTGACAGCAGTAGCCCCTTCCAAGTTTTAGTATGCTTTTTAGGGGCGAAGCTCCTTATAGCGGCACCCGTTCGTCCCCGTCGTAGTAGTGTGTAACCAGTCTTAAAAACGGAGGGGGCGTGCACACATGAATGTTCCCTAAAGACAATGCGCTGCGACAGTACGTGATATGTATCGCCCACACCTCTCCTACGGTCTCTGAGGCGATCTCTGAGGCCATGACGTGTCTCTGAAGGTTTATTCTGACCGTAAGAAAGGTGTTTTTCTTACACCGTGATATTAAAAATTTGGCGGTGCGGCGCGCATGCCCACGCTTGCGTTCCAACGCTCGCACGTGCTTGGTGCGTCTTCCGCGACAATGCGGACAGCACCCCTTCGTACCTGGGCGGTAGCGTACGTTCGTATCAAACGTCGCTGGGTGACAATCGGTTCGCAACAACCGTACTCCATTACAGTGCAGGCCTATGGGCCTAGGCCGGGACCAACGAAAAAGTCGTATCACACCAAAATTCGTATGAACTGTGATCGTATCGCCGAGGTTTCACTGTAGATATATTTATTCTGAAGTCAGTCATGTTCCATTTTCGCACTAAAAAAATCAAACCTTACTCTAAAAATGCATGTGCAATTTCTTTTTTCGCAGTATTCATTTTTAGCAAACAAAAATTACTTCCGACGTTGCTCCTGGAACGCGGCACACCAAGCGACTCGTCAAACATCGTAGTGCCTTCACCGAAGTGATCGGCTGCAGTCATACGCAGCACATCGAAGCTAAGCGAAGACACTGGATGAACTGAATATCCTGCATAGTCAATGCGATATTATACATGGGTGAATATTAGAATTACAGCACTAGAGTGCTTATTTGGGCCAGTTGGTACATGTTCAACGATATGAGAAAACAGCGTGAAACACAGGACAGTGAGTGAGACAGACCAAGCGCTGTCTTACAACCAAGGTTTTATTCTGTACATGGAGGTGTATACAGTCGAACCCACTCATAACGATCCCAGATATAACGATTTATCGGTTATAACGACCATCTCTCTGTGCACTTAACATTTTCCTATGCTACCCATTGAAATTGCGTCCACATATAGCGAACATTTTTCAAAGCATCCTACTTTTACAACAAACACTTCAGACATGGTCGCGGTAAAAATATGGCGTATACGAAGCGAAAAAAAGTTAAAGTAGGCCTTCTAAAGCATGAGAGGCGCGCGCTCGCGCATTCCCCGGTCCAGTTTACTCGGGACGAAGATACCCAAGATCGGCAAGCACCGCACGCGCTGCTTTCGGACGCTACGAGCGAGGTCGCTCGCTTTCCAGTCGTTTCTTCAGTGGCAGAATGGCAGTGGGGAATAAAAAAGAAATAGTAGGCAGCATGAAGCCTTGCAGTCAGCTTTCGCACGGCAACCTTTCCTGGCGCCGTTCTCTGCAGCTATGACTGCCTACGATGAACCCATGCCTTGGAACGCAAGAAGCCATAAAATGCAATAAGCTATGACCGCGATAACTTTTTGGCGCTTAAATGTTCACTGCGTCTACGTCACAATGTGCTGCAAAATGTCTCATCTTTTAGGTAACGGCAGGGACCGGCCGATCAAGGATTACGACTTCCACGCGATTGCGGCGATTCCTTCACGGATAAGCATCAGAAGAGAGCGAAGGCGATGTGGCGGCCGGCGATGAATGTGCCATTGTGTGCCACAGTCGCACTATCCCAAAGTGTGGAGCGCTATGAACTTGCCTTCGATTTCCAATCTGTTCTTTCAGCAAGACTTCACAGACCATTTCCGCAGTTTTACTGGCGAAGGCCGGCCTGGCCAAGGGCACATTGGAAGCAACATCATGAATCTGAAGCCCTAAAATTCCACAGTGCTTGTGGCATGACCCCACCAGCACCTCCAAGTGCACTACACCCATGGTTAGCGAACTCATTTTGCTCAGTGATCTGAACAGGGCACTGCACAAGACAGCAATTTTCAGCACTTTCAGATTACACAGTAAACTTGTTAGGGTATTCCGAATTAACAGAGATGCAGTTACTATACGGAACTTTTTTTTTCAAACACTGTTATCTCCATTATCTTGAAAAGCTTTTGTGGCAAACTGAACATCTCTAAATCTGGACTGTGAAAATATCTCTGATAGTTACTGACTTCCCCTTTTTCAATCTCAGCCAAGCATACCTCAGCACTCTGCAGTGTGCTTATCAAGATAGTGTCTAAGATGAAGCATAGGAGCACAGCTAGTGCAGAACTTGTGTTCAAATACAGGCCCATGAAGAGACTATAACAGACCTTGAAGGATTTACTTATTCTGGCGAGATGTGCCAGAAAATGCATCATGTCCACCATGCTTTGCAAACGAATGGCATGGGACTTCCATAGCAGTGCAATGGCAATAGGGAATATCAAAATGCTTTGTGCTCTGGCAACACTGTGTCCGCTATCTTGCTGTTTAGGGCACAGTTGAGAAATTGTCTACTAGCGCTTCCATTATGAGAGGCTGAGTGGGAGACATTGCCACAACATTTCGGCAAAAAAAAAAAAGAATGAAGCAGTTTCCTTCGTTATCCTGTGCTAAGTGGTCAGGAGGCCTTACTGTGCTGTCACAAATTGAAGAGAACACATTTTCAGAGTTTTGCACACTCGAGAATTCATCTGGACGGCAGCTGCAAAAGGCATATTGCTTAGCAACCTAAACTGATGCCAAACCACCCGTTGCAATGTGCACTTCGAATACAAGGTAGGCATTCAAGGAAATGCTGGAGATTCGAGTGTCGAAGTTTTAATATAAGCTTGCATTGCAATACAATGACCCATGTTATTTACTTTTGCAATGATTACAGATTACAATAAACGCACATCAGATACGCAAACCACATGCGTGCTGTAGCCCTTTTGTTGAAACCACATTGTTTCTGCGCAACCTGCGCTGCACTCCTTTGCCTGCAAAACTGTCAGATGGATGCAGCTAAAGAAGCAACTGCATGCTTCATCTGGTTTCTAAAAAAGCAAGGCATGACATATGGCTGGTACACGGTAAAGAAAAAAAAAAGCCAACCAATGCTCTGTTCACTGCACAAACACTACTTATGATGTGTTGTCAATGTAATAGCATATCACATGGATTTCACATTGTCGTAACTACGGGAAGCATTTTTGTTGCAAGTAGAACTTTTTCATCGATTTCCTTTGGTATCTTCACATTCATCCAGCTTTGAACGTTTTTTGTCCACTTAGCGATGAGCAAGTCTCAGAAAAATCACTTGTGGCTTGGAATTTACATCGCAAGCTACTTATTTAGCCTGGTCTTCCCATTTCACCACTGCTACGCATGCACTGCTTTTGCAGGTGCACTTAGATTTCCAAGTGCAATGAAATTCTGTTTGGTCTCTCATGGCTGTCAACTAGGGGACAGTAGAAAGGTCGTGGTGAAACACAAATGCAGAGTTCAAGCATTTGAGGCACGGCACTAGAAGCCCTGAGAAGGATCAAGTCGACAACGACAGAACACAATGTGGCTGTGACGTCGTGGCGTCAGTGTTGACCTGCTGCAATTATTCCAATTCAGCTGTTCCAATTTTCCACTCTGGAAATTTAGTATGTTGCGAGAACCACAGAGTTTCCTAAAATTAGCTAGAGGGGACTCTGGCGCTGCGATCGTTCAGCCACCATTGGAATGATGGGTAGTACACGGATTTGCCTAGTCGTCGTACTTTCGGGCTTCGTACTTTCGGGCTTCGAACGCACTTGTGGCTTTGTTTATTGCATTGTTCTGGTTTTCTTTTGGATAAAAGAATGATTGTTGTGAACTTCGTGACCAGATTTGAATTGGTGAGCCTAAAAGAGTTAAAGTGGTGAAGTGGAACTGCTGACTTTTGCTGAACTTCGTTTTGCGACAAACCAGATGCAGGCGACATGGAGCCAAACAAAACCGAAAGAACGAAGTTTAGACAAATCCGTGTACTACCCATCATTTCCATGCTGGCTTAAGCGCCATGCGTTGCAGCTCCCATAGACACTAGCGCCAGAGTTCCCACCAGTGTATCTATATCAAACTATGGCGAGAACAATGCAGACATCATGAAAAGCAGTGTGGTACTTACCAGCAGCAAAGCTGAACTTGTAGTCTGTCCCGTCATGAGCAATAACTTCTTTAATGGCACTTATGGCACTTTCATGATCCTTGAATCTCAGCAGCACTTTCCTGAAAGAGAAAAAGGAGAAATAGATACATGTTCCTTTTCTCTCTTTTACAGGCATGCAGAGCCAGTAACCAACAAATTGATTCTGACTTTTTATGGCACCACTAATCTGCCCTTAGATGGCATGCATAACAATGACCGAAAGTTCACACCTATCTAGGGCTCTCCATTCAATACTCCGGACTGTCTGCGCACAAAATTTATAAATGGCACCAGTGGTGGTAGCCAACTTACACCAGCACTGCCGTCAAAGATGTTTATTAAAGTCAGGGCTTCAAAAATTATGCATTTCTTAAATGCAGTAAAGGTGATGACAATGTTGCAGAAAGCTGCTGTAATCCAGCTCATACAGAATGGCATGTCACAGGTTGAGGTAGCCAGGGAATTCAGAATTTTGAAACGAATTACCTTTGACCACGTTAATGTGGCAAATATACCTGGAGCAGCTTAGAATTGTGCTATGGCCCAAGAAGACGAGCTTCCATGGCTACGCAGCACATTCCCATTTCTGGCAAACTACTGAAGCAAAAGGCCAAGACCCTTGCACTCTAGATGAAAATTGAAGACGTCAAGTGCAGTCTGGCTCCACAAGTTGAAAACATCATGAACCCAACTTGAAAGGTACCGTATTTTATTGCATAGTGATCGCACCCCTACATTTTGTAACTAAAATTTTTGCACCCTGTGCAATGATCACATTCACACTCCGAGTCAAATTTTTTAGAAAAAAAAAATTGTGTTAATTATACGAGTAAATACAGTATTCGCAGTAGCTGTAAAGCTCTCCTGAAGCTGGAAAACTATTTGGCTAGTGAAAGCAAGAGCATGGGGTAACAGCTGAATGGCACCGCCTTCATTGCTACCCCTTTTCAACAATATTGTACGCAGATGTGCTGGAAAAACAGCCAGATACACTGTTGAAAACATAACTGTATGAAGTAAATTTCCACTGGTTATACATGTGCATTTTTCACCCGCTATGTTGTAACTGAGGTTAGGGTCATGCACAGTAAAATGTGCTACATATTAAAATTCACTACAGTGCACACGTATAAGCCACTATAAAGAATGGGAAAAAAAATCGGGCAGCACTTAACATGCAGACTTCACATGACGCGAGACTTTACACCAGTGGGAATGCTATGTGAAAGGGTGATTTCACTGTAGCATGTGCCATGCCACTGTAAAATTACCTTTTCGGGTAGGTTATAAGCAGAAAAATATTCATTTGTTTCAAATACTTTGAAAATTTCAAATAATAAAAGTGCAGCTGAAGCAAATACAGTAGTAGAACCTCATTGATACGTTCCCGCTTAGTAAGATATCCCGGCTGCTACTTTTAGCCACCAAAGTGACGGGAACAGAGCGCTTGCCGCTTCTCGTTATTGGAAAGGTTCAAAAGACACGCTGCTTTAAGAACATCAACAATCTTCCCGTGGATTGCCGTGCCAACCGAAAAGCGCGGATGACGGGTGAAACTTTTGCGGACACTGCAGACATCATGCGAGCTGCTGAGCACCTTGAAGGGCTCAGAAAAATTGTGTCCGCGCGAATATCTGCTCGAAAACAAACAAGCATCCGCGATTACTTTGTTAAGTAAAGGTATGTTGAAAAAAACTCGTGCATTTATTGTGTTTATTTCGACCATTCAATAATTCGGACATTCGGTTAATTCAGACATTTTTTCCGGTCCCTAGAAATCCGAATTAACGAGCTTTTACTGTACAGCTGTATGTAACAAGTTCTGGCTAATACGTTCCTGGAAAATACGATTATTCGGCAACAATGTTCAGCACCGCGGAAAACTGCGGTCGTATGATACGTTTTGTACTAGGAAACTCATTCAGGTGTGCAAAGAGCCCTCTCGTGTAGTAGTACTTGTGAAGCGCGAAGTGGCAGACAGCCGCCGCGCGGCGACGGTGGCTTCTCCGCAATGCCTTTCCCCCCTCCACGCTTTCTCTGCTTTGCTCAATTGTCCCCTCCACGTCTCGCTCTCTGTCAACCACAAACCGACCCGAAGGCAGGCGGCGACGCTGGCCGTCAAAATCTTCAAACGGCTTTCAAAAAAAAAAAAAAAAACATTTTCTGTAGCACTTCGCACGGTTTTGCTGAGCATTGTAAGTTCTTCATCTGTAGCACGGTACATTGATGCACACTCCTTCCACACGCTTCTGTTCAGACACCATGGCTACAACAACAGCCGGGGGAACTAACAATGCGGCCCAAAGAATGGATGCTGTCGCTCAGTCCGCCACGACACGTAACCATACCAACGCCGCCACTGTGCCCAGTGAATATGGCCGATAATTTCCCCCACACTTTTCTCCCGGAGCGCGTTCGTTTTCTGGTTGCTCCGCACGGCGCAATTCCAGTCGGTGTTCGTTTTTCGGGTCGTCAGAAGCTGATAGAAAAAATTTGTTCTAGAAGATATCTGGGAGGTTTCTGGTTATCAGACGCCAAAACAAGACAATGCGCGCTCGCCGCCATCTTTGTGAGGACTCAACGGATCGCAATGCGGGTGCTTGGGGACTTCACCTTCGGTTGCCATTACGCCGGGCGTTATCTTTAAAGACTGTTCCGCCATGCGAGATGGTGCGATTACGAGTGGCGGCGAACATACCACCGCATGTCTCAAGACAGAACGCAAACTGAGCAGCGCGAGTGTGCTACGTAGTATGTGATAGGCGCGAGCAGCTGTCGCTTTCGGGGACGCTTATCACTTTCGCGAGATTTCGCATATCGTGTTGGACCGCGATCCTTACGTGCACTGTGAAGAGTTGAGCTTGTTAAGCCTTTAGCAGGGTGGCAGTTTTCTTCACGGATGGGGCGAGTCGCGCGTGATCTTGCAAACATACGTGATCGTATCCTAAATGCATATGCTCGAAAATATCACTTCCGCTCTTCGGCAAACCTAGCCCCATATTTCCAAGCGGCAATGCAGAAAGAACCGACGCTCATGCGGCGCAAAGTTTCATCTGCTGACATGGCGGTAGCGTTACACTTACGCTGGTTGTCCCAGAGTTCGATGCTGCAATATTCGGGTTGTCTCAGGATTTCAACGCACGTGACCACGACATTTCAGATAAGGACCGTAACTAGGTGGCTGACCTCTGGCTGCCAGCGACATGTCAGGAGTTCGAAAATCGAAGAGTCCCTCCATGTTTTTTGAGAAATAAATGTTTTTGCCCTTGCACCTCAATATGGGCCTGTCAGCCTCAATTTTACTGGATTCGGGTCGTACGTTTTCCCGGATCGTTTATTTTCCGCGTTTTTTCGGAAACGTATCAAGGTTCTACTGCATCCAATATCGTAATATTCTATCAAATATGCAGAAGCTTACAAATCAATCAAGTACTTGCACCCATGGAAAGACACCAACTGAGGAGAGCATGCATGTTCTGTGGGGCCACTGAATGGAGATCTTGTGCGATAAGTTGCAAACACAGCTGGGTTGTGAGAAGTGAAAAAATGCAAACACGTAACTGCTAATCTGTAAACTAATTTTGTGGTGTGACATACCCTTCACGGCGGTCAATGAGCAAGGCCTGAGGGAAGAGTGGCCCAAGAGCGTCCATGCCTTTGTCATCAGGGAACCCTCGCACGTACAAGAGGCGGTCAGACTTAAACGTTGAACTGCTCCGGGGTCTGCTGGGCTCTACCTGCACTGGCTGCCCCTTGAGCTGCATGCTGCGCAGGAGCTCCAGCTGTGCAGTAGCTACCTCTGGGCTCTCAAAGTCCAGGAATGCACTGCGCCTGTAGGACCATTGAAAAAAAAAATCCAGAAATGAAAGCACGAGACCACTCTATACCAGGGTGTCCACCGACTTGACAGCTTCAAATCCCCCCCCCCCTTGTTTTCAAGGATAGGTATCCATCTCCTTTGGGAGGACAGCCAAATATTAGAATGCATAAATAAAATTCCAGCAGCTCCCCCATATTGTGATGCAAAGCAGTCAGCGATTAGCAGCTTATGCCTGTATTTTTATTTTTTTTTTCGAACCTAGCGTTACGAGGTGGATCAATGTCTTTGTGCAGTCTAGTTGCACTCATATCGTGGGCTTACCAGGCACTGTCGACTACACTGGCGTGAAGCTCAGAGACTGACAGTGTAAACGCTCACGTTACAGCAGACGTCAGATTTATCGAAATGAAGTGCATGCTACAGTGCAATGATTTGCGTATCAAAAGTAGCAGTCATCGGTGTATTCCGGAGGGGTTGACCAACGCCTGACTATAGCTTGCGGAGTTATAGGTGTACACATGTAATGTTTATTATTATTACATCATTATAAAAGCAGATAGCCAACACTGCAACCACAATTTATGTTGTCCCTACCTGACCAGAAGTGAGACAGCTGAAATGAATTTGCAGCTGTTTTTGGAGCAGCAAAACTGATTTTGGAGCAGAAGAACGTTGATTTGGAGCAGTTAGTGGCATATGTCATCTTAGGAGCTTGAAATAAATTTGTAGCAACTTGGAGAGACAAGTACATATTTTAATCGGCTTAGAATACACATAACACTGAAACAACCTTTGCAGAGTTTGGTTAACGGATTATCGCCTTTTTACCAACCACGCAATCTATCAAACCCAAGTAACACATGAAACAATTGAAAACTGTTCTGGAAGCTAGGTTCACTTCATAAACATAAAAAAAAAAAAAAGAAAATCACACTTCTCAAAAATAAAACAAATTGTCATTGCACAGAAATCGTAGGTACATAACGCCTTTGCTTGAGATGACTTGGCAGATTACTGCTTTGGCTTTTAGTAGGTCTGCTTATTTAATTTTTTAAGCTTCCCCAGACCTTCCTGTAAGCTAGTACTTCCCTTTGTCAGGAGAACATCACCCATGCAGTTGGCGTGGCATCAAGTGTACCGCACGCTTTTAACAGCCTACAACAAAAGCGTGCTGTACAGCCATTCGCTGCCACCTAATGCGGGACCACCTTCATGAGTGCGGCACAGGCACCAAGAAACCTCACCACCGACGCTATTTAGTCAAATGCACGCGTATGGTACTGCAAGCGTAGCGCCGGTGTAAGCATACTTCATCCTTTTATTAGAGGACGGCGAAAACGCGCTTTGCATCAGTCTGCTTCAGCCTTCTCGTTCAAAACTGCTAGAGAATTGCGGAGGCGCGTCACAGCTTTGACGCAATAAGGTACTTGCCTCACCCATGCATGTTATGGGACAAAGCAGTACGAACACTCCCATGGCAAACGCCAGCATAGGTGACCACACGGAGCAGTGGCGACACAAAAACCGCAGTGACTGGAGGAACACGCTACACACAGCAAAGAACCTGAGAGTCAACCCTGCTACGTATGGCACTCGACAATTTTTGCTAAGCGACAACAGCTCCAGAGCACACAGAATAGCGAATAGAAGCAGCACGCTCGGGGCAAGGGAGCGCATTTTTGGGGGGTCACGCATATTTAGAACAATCCAGAGGAGATTAAGGTGCGTAGAAGAAACACACTTGGGCACGTCTGTGTTCTGCGCAAGTCTCATTTTCCTGATCCCTGGCGCTGCTTGGAAAATCATGTCAACTCTGCCTTTTTTCCCCGCTGAAGCTGCCGAGGGGATCAAAATTCTTGCTTTTGGGGTTGTTTTCAAACAATTCGGCGGAATTCTTGCAATTTTTATGCTTTTGGAACATCTTGGCACAGAAAAACGGAATCGTATCAACAATGCACAATATGCACAGCAACCTCACCCCTGCATGACGCCTACATAAGGGCTTTTTCTCAAGCAGTTTCAAGCACGAGCACTCTGTGGTAGAATACTTGACTGCCATGCAGAATGTCTGGGTTCAATTCCGGCTCGAACCCTGATTTTTGTTCTTTGCGTCCATCGGGACTTTTCACACTCTCTTAATGCTACCACGCTAAGATTTCCAAAGTCTATTCTTGCCGCTCATGGGTTGACTGGCTGTAAATCGCGTGTGGCGCATACCCGCTGTCCCAGAACTGGAATGTGAAGTTGCTGTTAATCATTGTCACCATTCACTCATGTCCTCTGATGTTAATTTTGGAATACACCAAGGTAAGGTGATGATTATGAGAACGAACGCCGAGACATAGGCAGCTAGATATAGATAGAAACTGTCAAACTTCCTTTGATTCGCTAAGAAAGCTTCGCATTTAAGAAGCCCCCCGAGAGACATCTCTGCTGTGGCCTCAACACACCTACTAACTACCCCCGGCTAGTGACCCTCGTTACCCGACAGACTACACAAAGGCAAATAACCTACGAGTATGTACAGTAAAAGCTCGTTAATTCGACTCTCGTTAATTAAGAAAATCGGTTCATTCGGACACGTCATCTGGTCCCTGTAAATACAGTCGATCCCGGATATATCGAACTCGGATATATCGAATTATTGGCTATATCAAACAGTTGAGAAATCCCCTTGAATTTCCCATGCAAAAGTATGGGGTTGGTGTGCACGTATATCAAACTCCCGCACAGCGAAACATCCGCTATATCGAACGCTTCTCCGCGCCGAAGCCCAGAAAGTGCATTTTTCCTAACAACTATTGATCATTTTTCGGCCGCGTTCTTATAAGTTCCAATCCCTCGTCGCGCGCAGGTGACGAAATTGCGTTGCTCTAGTTCGTTGCGCAGCGCTTGTCAGTTCACCGGTATATTTGACGCGCGGTTCGCAGGTTTTAATGCATGGGCTAGTGTTTTTCAAAGAGGCATATTGCCGAGGGCACCAAAATGAGAATTCGAAGTGACTTCGCAGCCTTGTTGTAATGTTTGCATTCCCTTCCTTGTCTCTTCGCGCACGATAGCATGCGGGCCTGCAAAGCATGGCCTTCGATATCTGCAACCTCGTGACGTATTTTTAGTGTTTTCGATTTTAAAACGCCCATCTCAGAGGCTACGCTTTTTTTTTTCGCATTTCTCGCCAAAGTAGCGGCTGCCCTCTGCAAAGCCACAAGTGCCATCGGTATCGCCAACATGTCGACGGTGCAGCAATGCATGCAGCAATGTTTCTTCGTGCAGCGGTGCAGCCTTTATTCTATGCTGCAGCGTTGTCTCTTGCAGAATGTGTACTGTGTGTACGTCGCGCTTTGTTCTTGATAAATCGTCATTCGGGAGTCGAACTAAACATTGTCCCGCTCGTAGCGATAAAAATGATGACCGGTGCTTGAAACGACGTCAAGTAAAGCACCGATGTGCACTGTTTCCTTACGGGCCTTGGTGCCAGGTGACGATTTCGGGCGCGTCATGACCGCCGACTACGGCGTACGGTGCGTCAGTGAATTTTGCGACTTAGCGTATCCGGGCGCCGTATTGGACGGGAGCACAGCGAGTGACTTCATCGGTGCAGATAATGACGTAGCTGTTTCACACTGCATCGATGCCGAGATCATAGCTGACGTTGCCGGTGCTGCGGAAATGGACCCGTGCGGTTTGAAGATGCCAGCCGCCGCTGCCACCGCTAAACCCTTTACCGCGCTACAGAGCTCGCATCAGCGTTCAGCGTCGATCACCGCTGTTGTGGCGGAAGGTGCTGAATTTACTTATTTGGAAAGCTTATATAATATTGACGATGACTTGATGAATTCACGGAGCGCAAGAAGCAAGACAAGTTGACGGACTTTTTTCATGCGAAATAAAGTGCGCGAACTTGCAAAAGAAGTTCTCGCCTTGTTCTTTAGCATATGTGAGCGAATCGCCATGTTCGCGCTTTTCACGATTTCAGAAAACTGTGTCGAGGCCTGCAGTGCTTTAATTAAAGCCTTAAATACGCATATTTCGAATTATCGATATATCGAACTATTTCGCGATCCCCTTCGAGTTCGATATATCCGGGAACGATTGTATACGCATCACACTATGAGACTGGGCGCTCGTTATTTCGGACAGATTTGACCGCAAATCGGATAATTCGGCGACTTTCGGGCCGCTGGCGAGGCTCGAAAACGAAAAAAGAACAATTCGGAACAAAAGTGAAGCTCAAACGCAGCATCGCCATGGACGTCAATTGTCGACTTGGCTTGACTTGAGACTGGTTGAACGCCGTTTTATCGAGGAACGATTCAGTACGGCTCCTTTAGCTTGATTGTTGCTGGTGCTTTAGTGCTGACTTTTCGTGTGAACGCACTCTCCGCCGATGGCAATGCCGGTGAAGCGGCCCAAGTACGAGGCCAAGGACTTCACCACCAAAGTAGAAATTTTGCGTGCCCTGAAAAATGGGCTGTGCCGACAAGAAGTCGCTCCTGTGCAATGACGTCGGCAAACAATACGACGCGAGTCTCCTGAGCGCAGTTAGCATTCTTGCGTATGTGTGGCAGAACACGTCTGCGCACGCCATTGCCAACTGTTTCAGGCACAGTGGCTTTGTTGTACCCGACTCCAGCGATGCCGAAGTGTCACCGGACGACGGTGCCGACGATGGGCAGGATTTCGGAAGTGTTATGCCTGATGCAGTGACACTAGAGGATTATATCGGCATTGATGATGGCGTTGCCACTGCCGGCTGTCTGATGCGCAAATCGTCAAGGGAGTGATGCATGGCAACGAATCCGAGAACGAAGAGCCTGAAGAGGAACAGCCACACCATGAGCCACCCCCCCCCCCCCCCCCAACTGTGAAGGAAGTCGCGGAGGCCCTCGTCGTCCTTGAATTTTGTTTTGGCACTGCAGACAGCATGCGAGCTGCTGAGCACCTTGAAAGGGTCAGAAAAATTGCGTCCGCGTGAATTTCTGCTCGAAAACAGACACGCATCCGCGATTACTTTGTAAAGTAAAGGTATGTTGAAAAAACTCTTGCATTTATTGTGTTTATTTCGACCATTCGATAATTCGGACATTCGGTTAATTCGGACATTTTTTCCAGTCCCTAGAAATCCGAACGAGCTTTTACTGTACTTGCGCTAGAGGTTGCGGACATCACACACATACACATACGAAACAAATATGTGCAGCCACACCTTGAGCAAGGCTTTAGCCATAACCACACCCCGAAGGATACCTACACACAAGATGTCTGCTGATGTGGAAAAGAAAGTATTACGGGGTTTAGAGATTCCCATGCCTTGGCACCAGCCCTATGGCCGCGCGTTAAGACCTGCGGATCGTGCATCAAATATACTGGTGCACTGACAAGCGCTGCACAACGAACTAAATCAACGCAATGGAAGAACACCGCCTTTTTGACACCTGCGCCCGACAAGGGATCGGAACTTGTTAGAATGCGGCCGAAAAATGATCAATATTTGTTTGGAAAAACGCACTTTCTGGGCTTCGGCGCGGCGCAGCGTTCGATATAGCGGATGTTTCGCTGTGAGGGAGTTCGATATACATGCGCAGCAGCCCCATACTTTTGCATGCGAAATTCAAGAAAATTTTAACTGTTTGATATAGCCAATAATTCTATATATCCGAGTTCGATATATCTGGAATCGACTTACAGTGTACTTTATTGCTCTGTTTATCAGCTGGCAACAAAAAGTTACACTTTGAAATTTTTTACATTCCACAATATTTGTTGCTTTACAACTTGTATTTTTTTTTTTTGAAAGACCATTTCATTACGCATAATTTGGTATGCTGCAATGTATGCTGGAGTACTTTTCAAACTGGTCAAAACTTTCTTCCAGAGACATATGAAAAATAACCATTTTCTCGTGGTAACGAAAGAGTTATCTACGCGTACTCGCAGCCACTGAAGCGGGATTTGTGCACGTGAGGCTAGGCGCATGCTACGGGGTTCCGACCTCGAGAGATTACTTTCATTTTCAAAATATGAGAACAATCAGTTTGGTGCAATTTTGGTGCAGAATAGTGAAAATGTAGCAGGGTGTATCAGGATTGGTCTTCTGGAGCAGTTTGGCAGAGCTATCACATCACCGGATTTAACGATGCTAATTGTAAAGTTCAGCAAACTAAAAAAGACCACGTATAATTCGTTTTAGTACTGCAAGTGTAAGTTCTAAAATTCAGCAATGTAATGGCAAGACAGCAAGAAATGCATGGAAGATAAAGACGTGCCAAGTGCTTCAGCTAGTACAGGGTGCTAACGTGGAAAAGGACATGCAGAACTAAACACTGAAGACTGACAAGAAAAGCATTTCCCAAGAACTCACCAGTTGCCATGTACAACTGACAAGAGAAAAGTACATCATCAATTGCACTTAACTTACCATGCACTTATCAAAGAAAAGTTAACAAATTAAAGTCACTGTCAATGCTGAATTCATTTTATACTTCATGCTTTCCTGATTGATGTCCTATTACACTGAATTAAAGCAGCAACAGATGCCAGAAAACTGCACGACTGTAGTGGACCACTCAACATGGAGGAAAGAAACAATAGGAGAACCCTAAACGACTTTTGAAACCGGAAGAGCAGCCATCTTGGTGGGGCATTTTCCTCTGCTTCTCTAATCAGCTCATCCACAGCAGATGGGCAAGAGCTTCGAATTTTCATAGCAACAATATGCTGATAGTAAGTGCTGCTGACACACGTCAGAAAGGGCCCTACGAAACTTCTGCAAATTTTGATAAAGCAGATGCACCCCCGAATATCTCCCTGTCCCTTTCAAGAAGGCAGAAAACACCCATGCTGTGATCACATGAGAGTGCACAATGTTGCCCAGTGACACCCACACTCGCAGACAATTTGCAAGCTTGCACATCACGCCACAAACACAGCTTGTGTCATCAAAAGAACATGCGGCCTGAAAATCCTGGGAAAAAAGCTATCCCATTTTTCTGGAAGCCCCAAGGAGTGGCAGTGCCTCTAGCACAGCTGCTGTGGAAATGCCAAGCAATCCCAGTAATCATTTGAAAAAAAAAAAAAAAAAAGACACTTTCACTCCACTTTAGTGTTTGGCTGGGGCCGCTCTCTCGTAACCTTTCCTTCCTCCATGTCAATGAAGAACAAGGGGTCTTTTCTCCTTCGAAGTTAAGGAAGCAGGCATGCTGCCCACAAAAATTTTCCTTGTTTTACGCAACAAGGCAAGATACTGTACTGTACTACAGACCTATTTTGCTGAGCACTTGAAGAAAGAAGTAGAAGCGTACCTGTTTACAAAGCGGACACTGCGGATGGCATCTGACAAGGCACGAACTTCATCCTTGGTCACTTGGCTTGACATGTTCCCAATGTACAATGAACGCTTGCACATGTCATCTGCTGCAGAGGAGGCAGAGGAGGAGGAAGCTGATGAGACTCATCTGTACACAAAACAGTGTTGACAAGCCATAATGAAAAATCTCTCACCCCACACGTAACGATGAGACTCGGGGATGCTTTCTGGAAAAGGAAAGAAAGCATGTGAATATGTTATATAAAGGACAGCAAAATAATATGGAGACAAGAGCAATTACCTATGTGGTATAGCCAATATTTGCAACTAAATCTAAAAATCAGAGTGCTAAAACCCAAATTCAATTTATAGTACTGAATGGTCAGTTCAGCACTATACAGCACTATAAGGGCTCTATAACACTATAAGCTTAAATAGTAAAAATAACCACAATCAACGACAGACACATTTTTTCATGCTCTTCATGAAAGGCACTCACTCCGTGCTGCTACAATAGAAGTACGAAGGCTAGCACAGTGCTGTCTGCTTGTATTATTCTGCACCTGTACAGCAGCATGCAAACATAGTCAACTGCAAAATACAAGGAGGGTGTCCAAGCAAGACATACCATCAACATCAACACGTGGCCTTGTGTCTGAACGGTCCCTAGGCGTTCGTCGCTGGTAGGGTCGAGTCCCACCCCGTGATGGAGTTCCTCCTTCCCGATCAGTGCCCTCAGGCTCACTCTGGCTGTGGCTCTCCCCCTCTTTTCTGGGTTTGCGTCGCTTAGGACGGCCACCAAGGCTGCCTTCACTCACACGCCCATTAGCACGGTTCGATGCTCGTCTCCTGACCTCTTGAACTTCTCCAGCTCCTTCAGCAGCACCTGTTAGGCATTACACAGACTATGCTGAGGCACTGCACAGCAGGTATCCTCAGAGCATCACAAAAAACTGCACTTATCCAATGCTTACCCCAATCTCATTCACAAGTTCTCAGACTGCTAGGAGAATGTACTGACAAAAGTCTGTACTTGCTAAACAATATCCTCATTTCGTTTAGCTGAGGGTCTGCCTGAACACCGTTCGCTGTTCACTGATGTGCAGCAATCTTTCAAGCAGTTGTACCACTCCTTTATTTGAGAGGCGCTCGTGGCATTGTCACCGAAAGCCCGTTGAATTTTTCCAATGGTTTCCACTTTGGTATCTCCAAGCTTCTGGCAAAATTTGATGCAATATCATTGCTCATGTTCCGTTATTTTACAACTTACTAGAATCCGACATGTGCTCACTACACATCCTTACTCGCAGGGCGACTGCCAGCAACCGTCTTTCTGGGGGCCTATAAACTTATTTTTAATCTCAGTTGAAATGAAAACGTACTTGGGCTTTCTTCATTAACAGCAAAATAAATAAGAATTGCTTAAGATGACATGGCACCAGCCCATTAACAATCAATTTGTACAAGACAATGCAAATATATCGCAACTGTGCATCCATCGAAGTTTCACATTTCATTTGCACCTTGACATTCAATGCATTAGAAGAAAAATATAAGAACTGCATGAAGTCTGATCCTCTGAGCTAAGAGAATTACCTACCATGGGCCACTACCCATCAGTAATAAATCTTCTAAAGCCAGAAAGCCAGGTTCCAAAGCCATAAAGTTTTGAAATTCTTTTATTATGATATAATAAAAGTGATGCACCTCAAACTTCTACTACACATGCAGACAAGGCTGATAAAAATGTTAAATTTGAACAAAGATTTACAGAAAGTTCATAAAATCTGTAAATGTCTATGTGCAAATCATTTTTCTTGAAAATACAAACAAGATGAAGGTTCAAACAGGTGAAGACACAAGCACATAGAAAAAGAAACTAACAGGATAATGCTACACTTTTTGCAACAAAAGTTCCCCTCTGTACCCCTTGCAATCAGGTTTTGGTGCTCATGCATGCACTCCCAGGTGCACTGCCCTGTTTGGCCAATGTAAAACGAACCACAAGAGATCTGATAAATTACAGAAGTGTGGATGCAGCTCAGACTTTGTGCATGCTTAGATAGTGGGAAGAGAGCACAGAAGACTAGCAAGAGATGCATGGCTTTATATAACAGAAATTCAGGAGTACAATTATGTACCAGTGAACTTCCAGTCCATTTCACCAACAAGGAACAGATATTCTAAAGCATCTGTACAGATCCCATGCTAAACACATGCCAAAATAAGGATTGGGGTGTGATGGCAATGTTTTTGTTTTGTTTTTACTGACGTGTGGCAGGTATCTACATAATAGAACTTTAGTTACACTACCCCCCCCCCCTCCCCCAGAATAGAATATCATAGAACTTCAGTCAGAAGTCCAGTGATGTGTTTTTTTTTTCTTTTCTATGCACCCGCTTCAGCTTCACACTGTAATCATGACCCACAAAACAAGACCAGCAGACAACCCTAATAACAAACATGTCTGCAAATAGGCAAATTTGTGAACAATGTAGCAATTTCTATGTATAACACAACTTGAGTGAAAATGTCCTGAAATACCCAATGCTCAATTAGAATCATATTACAAAAATTAAAACAAATGTGTACAGTACTTACAATGCAGTAAACTAATGCTAAATTTTATGCAATAAATGTGTGAGAAATTTTCCCTGAAAAATGTTTCAGGTGCCAAATAGCAAAATGAAGTGGCTATAAATCAGGGTTCTCAAGTCAACCAGCGCAAGCTATAACAAAAAATTGCGTCTAAATAGCACTTGCATTCGTAACAAGAGCACAGGTTCTACACAGGAACTGCAAAGTAGAGCACTGCACGGGCCGGATTTTACGGCCCTGGCCCGGCCCGCTTTATGAAGCCCGAGCCCAGCCCGGGCCCGTGGTTCCAAGCGCGGGCCCAGCCCGGGCGTACATGACTGAACCCAGCCCGAGCCCAGCCCCATCGTTCCAAGCCCGGGCCCGGGCGTTCATTACTAAACTAATCCAGGGCGCGCTTGTTCATGACCAGGCCCGACCCGGGTTCGCTAGAGGATATTAGTTGTTGATGATGATTATTAACCCCTTCAGGGTTTTCGCCGTACATGTACGGCAGGAGCTTCCTGGTACCAAAGGGTTTTCGTCGTACATGTACGGCATAGCGTTTATTTTTAAAATGCGCGCAGTGTTCGATCATTTCTCTTGCTTGGCCTGTGCTTCCACACTTCGGGAATACGTGGAATTTTTTTCATGCGCCGATGTCTCTCCGTTGTATCTTTTTTTTTTTCGCTTCCCAAAACGGCGCGCCGCCTATCGCTTGCCCATCCGAGCACGTTCGCGGTGCAGCTGGTTTAAAGTGCGCGCCTTTTTAGATGATTTCTCTTGCTTGTCATGTGCTGCCACGCTTCGGGAATACGTGGAATTTTTTTTCATGCGCCGATGTCTCTCCGTTGTTGCTTTTTTTATGCTTCGCAAAATGGCGCGCCGCGTGCCGGCTATCGCTTGCGCAACCGAGAGCGCCAGCGGCGCGGTTTGGTTTCAAACGCGCGCCTTCTCCCATTTCTCTTGCTTGGAATGTGCTGCCACGCTTCGGGAATACGTGTAACTTTTTTTAATGCGCCAATGTCTCTCAGTCTTTTTTTTCTTTTTCTTTCTAAAGAGGCGCGGCGGTTTGTAGTCTCTCATCAGAACGCGCGCACGCGGTCCGGCTCGTTTCGGTTTCGTCCTTCGGGTGATTTTCGCTTATTGCGCCCGCAATGCTGATGGCTGTTTGGTTTCTAATCTCTCAAAGGGTGACCGCTTGTTACTCTCTCATTTATTGCACCCCGGCGCGCGATTACATCTGTTTCCGTGCGGCGCTAAATTACACAAACGACGCCGCCATGATTGCGTTTCCTGTTTTGGGTTCTCGGAAAAACTAACTACGTCTTGTTGGCGATAAGACAAAGTATTACTGTAGCTTTTTCACTCGTTTTGCTTTCCGGACGGGGGGCGCAGAACTATAGTTTTCTTCCGTGCTCTCACTGACGCAGTTCGCTCACGCTATGGAAGCGCGCGTCGGTTGCGCTGCTGCCGGTGAGTCGAGCAGCGATTCTTCCGATGCGGACTATTCCCCAATTGCCGATCAGAATCTGATTCATTGGATTTCAGTTCGTCAGACGAGGATTTTTTGACGAGTTCAGACTCCGATGACGATCAAGGAGCGACATCTGAAACGCGTGCGCGGGGAGCCATGCTTCAAAGACTATCACACGCTGAAAAGTTTTTAGTGTTAGAGCACGAGCGTTTTTAACCGGAAACGTACTCTGGTGCGCTTATTTTTGTATGTTTGTGAGCTATGGTTAATACAATGCATAATTTTTATTCATAAAAAACTGTGAAGCTTTTTTTTTGAGGATTCTGCTTGATTTTACTACGAATAAACCATATGTATGTAACAACAAAACTGATTTTTTTTGTCACTTTACGGTCACGAAAAAAAATTTTAGACAATTTTTTTCCTAAATAGAATCGTCTGAAGAATTTATTTCAGCAATAAAAAAATTACACATTTTTGGACTGGATTTCGCGAAAAAATTCGACCCTCAAAGGGTTAATGATGCCGTGCACCTTGTAGCGGGCGATCGGACGGAAAATCCGGTGTGTACATGCATCGAAATGTTGCTTTGCCCACAGTGGTAGCTCAGTGGTTAAGCTGTTTCGCTGTTAAGTCCTAGGACGCGGGTGCGATTCCCGCGGCCACGGCGGCCGCAATTTGGTGCGGGCGAAATGCAAGAACACCCGTGTATATACTTATCTTTAGGTGCACGTTAGAGAACTCGAGGTGGTCGAAATTGATCCGGTGCCACTACGGCGTGCCTCGTAATCATATCGTGGTTTTGGCACATAGTACCAAGGAATATAAATGAAATGTATCGTATATGTCAACCTCGAATAAAAGACCGGCCCGGCACGAGTCCGGCCCGGCCCGAAGCCTCAAGCCCGGGCCCGGCCCTTTCAAGCTTGAGCCCAGCCCGGGCCCACCGGAAAACGCTTCGGACGGCCCGGCCCGGGCTTTCGGGCCGGCCCGGGCTTGTGCAGTGCTCTACTGCAAAGGTCCTTCATTTCCAGAACATATTACTAGAACAGTGATGGAAGCGACATTTTGCTTTTTGGAGCAGATTCCGGAGCAGAAAAAATGCTCATTTGGAGCAGCTATTGGTGTTTTCGGAGCAGATGGCAAAATATTCTAAACCACTCCTGGAGTATAAAGCACCATTAATGCGTTCCATAAATATAAATATTTGGTATTAAACATTGCACATACAATAATCACTGCAAATTGCAAGGAACAAATAATTACGCAGATGGATGGTCACTGAATACTAAGTAAGATTAGCTATATATAGTTAAAATAGCAGCGTTTGCGGCATAAGTGATATAAAAGCGATAAATTTGAGCACAAAATTATAAGAGTAACCACATTCACATATAACTGCCGCCAAAGCAGCAGTTTACAATCGGTACAAGATCAAAGCAATCTATTATTTTCAGATTTCACCAAAATAGCCTGCATTGAAATTAAAAATAAAGCGGGATGAGCTATACAATTCGAATGCCAGTTCTTGTGGCATAAATGAGCCTTATCTGATAAAGCGATAAATGCAAACAGCCACATATTACAGTTGTCACAGCAGCAGTTAGTAATCGGTATGATATCGAACTAATCTGACACACTTGTCAGGTACAAACATAAAGCTAAATCAGATATATAATGCCAGAGTACTTGTGGCATTGTCAATATGATAGTATGCAGCTAGTATACAACCAGCACACTGTCATACTAGGATGATAGTATACAGCTTGTTTTTGGTTTCGTTTAGGCTCGCTGGATGGTCACGTGGTTAAAGTTCATTGTTTTCAGTTTCCCAGCCCCATTTCGGAGCAGGTTCGGAGCAGTTCCTAACAAAAATTACAGTTTGGAGCAGCATGGAGCAGCATTTCTCTTTTGGAGCAGTTTGGACCAGCACTTCCATCACTGCTAGAAGTCACTCTGAAAATCACAAGGCTAACAGTGAAATTTCGCTCCTACTGTCTGCATCTTTAAAAGATTTTTTTCGCTGGGTTCAGAATATCTTGAGGGCATATGCAATGTGCACTGCTGTGGCTTGAGAAGGGAAAATATTTTCATATTTGTTATATAAAATATTTGAAATATTTTCATATAAGAAATATTTGCATATTTCTACGGCTTGCTCAGGATTTAATAAAAGTAATAATAATGAACAGTCATTTACAAGTTTAGACTGCCTTCAAGGCTAGTAAAATATAATAATAAGCAAACTACTCTGTTAACTAGACTTTGCTGCTGTCTTTTAGAATGCTGCAACTTTCCAAAGCAACGCCGGCCATTGTATGTCCAATCCGAAGCCCAGTACGAACATGGTGCCTGTCATGTTGAAGCTGTTGCAATGCTGATGTGAGGAAGTACAACTTCTGACATGAGCACTGTTGAATGTCGTGACATTAAGGCAAATGACATTAAGTTTGTCCATGTGGCATCACATGAACAGCATTATGAAGTTGACACCATTTTTTTTTGTGATCGTGTGAAATACTGCAACGCATTTGTTCTACATGTTGGTGACATTGCTGCAGCCAGGCCTCTGACCGTATGGTTAAAAAAAAAACCAAGCTGTGATAGCACATGACCATAATCTTATTCCTTTTAAATTAGTTCTGCCTCAATTATACTTACTTCTACAAGAGAATTGCAAGCAAGCTCCCAGAATCTGGCATTTGATGCTAAAACTTTAAAACAGACAGGGCCCGCACAATAGCATAGCACGTCACAACAGTAGTACCTTCATCCTTTGCTTCAGTAGACTGCTCAGTCTCCTGCTTGGTTGCCTCAGCAGACACAGGTGCTGCAATGACAGTGGCCCAGCATCAGAACAAAGGTACCTCCCACACTGTTGTAGTACCACTAGCCATAATTTGCTGAAAACTTGCATTTATGTTTTCTAAGGAAGCTCAATTTCATATCCTTTCAATACAGCAAAAATGCAACAAATTTCAACAATGATGCCTTTCTATTGTACTTGTTACTGAATGTTTCCAAGCAAAATGTTTTATTTTGGAAACCACCGGTGACAACTGCAGATGCTTAAAAGGAGTTTGCTCATACCAGGGCACCGTAGTTTGCAGCAACTAGGCTCATGCACCCAGCTAGCAACAAGAGACGACCAAGAAAGGCTGATTAAATAGAAGGTACAGTTGCGCTCAATATGACTTGCAACGCGGGAGCGCGTGGCCTCACAATCTCCAAGATCACCCACGGCTTTCACTAGCCCTTATTTCCACAACTAAACACTGTTCTTTCATTAAGGGATGCTCCCATAAAAGAAAATATCATTTAGTTGTGGATGTGAGGGCAAGTTGAAGTCATGCACAACATTCTCAAGCTCGTGAGGCCAACCGCTCCCATGTTGCAAGTCATACTGCGCACGACTGTACACTACAACGGCACTACCAACTGTTGTAGTGGCAACCCTTCATAACAGCAATGACACCTGGGGACTGCAAGCAGCACGCAGGTTAAGTGATATCCACTTGTGTGAGCAGAAGAGGAAAGTCTTTTGAATTAGTTATATTTAACGAAGCTTCTTCCAAAATGTAGTTGAGTTCGTAAAAGTGAATTTGAGAGTATAATGGGCCTTTCCTTTGCTCTAGATACTCGAGTCAATGAACACATTACAGTCATGGGGTGGATGACATCTCAGTTATCACTTGTTCAAGAAAAGTTTTACAATGCTTGATAAAGATGCCTGCCTAAATTCGCTAAGCGGTATAGATCACTTTCAGCCAGCCAAATTCTACGGTCCCTGTTCTGCATAGCAGATACGCGAGCTACATGGCAGCATAGGTTCCGCGCAGTAGACATCGCGGTAGGGAAGCGGTTGTACTTTTTTTCTCACCCGTTATCAGGAAATTCTACAAAGCGTGAATTACTTTCGCATGTGCAAACGTGACACCAATACCTGTAGCAACATGCGTCTACGCTAACAGCGACTATTTGTAGTAACGGCATTACGCGTTTAGAGGGACAAGGGGCCACAAATCCAGGGGCAGCGCGTTAGAACGCTCGGCGATGGTAGCAATGAAAAAAAAAAAGTAACACTTGCTATGTACAAATGAATTGGATACGCTATCAACACAGCTTCATATCTGCGCTCTGAAAATGAAGTACTTAATTACCAGGGGTTGGCGCAGCAGCATTCTCTCCGCCAGTGTTCGTTTCTTGACCGTCAACAGCGTGACTCGATTTCTGGAACAATAATACGAGGGTCAAGCAGAAACACACTAACGCTGCCGAAGCAAAAACGAACGCTCCAGCATAACTCGATTCCACCAAGAGGCGCATTTTCGCCAACTCGCGTGCACGTCTTAACTTTTATGTAAAGTTCTACCGTGCAAACATAACCAAAAAAGAAAGAAGAGGAAGCCAAGCAAATATTGTATGCCCCCACGCTTTGCCCCATTCGGTAGACGCTGCTCCAATTTCACGAGGCGAAGCTGAACTTGCACGCGCGCCCGCGTGCTCAGCTCCCACCCACTCCTGCGCATCGAGGTGCACGCCGACGTACGCGCGGCTTGACTTCACACTGTATCGGCACGCGGGTCTCGCGCGCTGGTTACCTCCTTCATCCAGCAGTTCTCAGCTGGTGGCATGGGACAAGCAGAACGTTCCCCGAATCCAGAACGCAGCATAACACGTACAAGCGATAATGGGCCAAACTTTCAAGGTCTGTCGGCGACGATAAGAGCGAAGGAAGCCCTTTCGTGTCTCGTCAGCAAAACTGGTGTTAAGGCCACGTTTCGCCAATGCTTACAGGCATTCAAAATCAAGGTAGGTAGACAAATATAGAATTGAAATAGGTGAACGCCGCACGAGGTCTTTCAAGTATACGACACGGGTGTGGTGCGGCGAGTTCAATGTCGCCTCGGCGCCAGCACGTTTCCCTCGCGGTCGAGAGACCATGCGCCACGGCGACGGTAGCGCGGAGTAAAGTTGCGCAGAGCACGCATGTTGCGTTACGTGCCCTTACCTCGCTCGCAGCCGCCGGCTCAGGCTGCTTCGGATCGACGTCCTTTTCGGGACCCATATCCGTACTGTCAGATGGAGACAAGTAAGCTCGTACTACGCTACAAACCTCCCTCCGAAAATGCGGGCAGTGAAATGCGGCTCGTGAAAATTCCTCTACTCTGAGTGTGGGAAGTGCACATGGAAGTGCATCACGGGAACTGCTGCAAATGCGCTGCTCACGTGCTCGTCAAGCTGGCTTGGCTTGGCTTGCTTGTGATCGTTTGCTGGCTCGACTTTCGGCTTTTGTATTGGCCACAACGTGGCTCAATCGGCTCAATGTTGGCATTTAGCATTATTAGCATTATAGGCCTCCCAAGCTCGGCCAGGGGGCGCTGCGTCGCACGCGTTTCGCCGCCTTTCTTGCGAAAACCGGTCGCTCCTGTCCCCACACCAGCCTTTTGACTGCGCTGTCTCCGCACGTTCAGGCACCCTGCAGCCGCGCGGTATTTCCTGGGTACGTCTGTTTTGTGTGCGGCGACTGAAGTTGCCGCACCAAACTGTAGCCCCATGGCCGAGTCTCTCTGGCGTGGGGCCGTGAGACTGGCTACGTCTGTTTGGCGCTTTGCGCCGAGCGGTAGCCCCCTTGTCCGGGCAGGGACCGTCTTTCCGAAACAAATCTTCCCCTCCTCAACCCGGGGGGGAGGTCGTGCCGGGATAGACGTATGGATGATGATGGGTTGATGAGTATCGTAGAACTCTGGGACAAAGTGCCTCCGGGCACCGCGTCTCCTCCCATCTGACAACGGCACGCGCTGTTCTCTGCTCGCCGTGCACGTGCAGCTTCATGTGTCGCTTGCTCTGAAGGTTTAGAAAGATCCCAGAGATGGAAAAAAACGTTTTAACGGTGGGAATCTTACCAGAGGAGGACGGTTGATCGACCACCTTTTCGGGACCGAGCAGGTCGTCAAGGGCGATGCTGTTTGTGCGAGCGCTACGTGCGTGCAGATGCTGAACGGGCACATTTCTTTGACATGAGTAGGGAGGTGACTGCGCGAGTTCTGTAATTATGTTACCGGTAAAACGCACATTCGTTGCGGCAGTCGTGTATACTCGGAGCTGTCAGCAACCATCCAGCACGCTTTCGCGTGCGTTTTCTATTGATAACTTTTCAATCGCTTGGATGCCAAGTTTGTCGTGCGGCTTTAAATTTATTATGAGCTCAGTGTGAAGAGCATAAATTTACATCTGCCCTGTTGAGTCACTGGCTGCATCGCAATGCGCAGTGTTCAGTTTCCTGGGAGTTTCACTTTTGCCGAGGTTTGCATCGAATGATAACAACGTCGGATCGCAAGTTTAATGTCGCCTTGGATTTTTTTAGAGCTCCCTTTGACAGCATAATGATATACGCAAACAAAAAATAAATAAATATTTCATTCCCACTTCGACGATGCATGTTTCTTGCGGAGGCGTGTTTCATTTCGAATAATATCGACGCCTGATCACGCACCGTGTTCGCTTATTCGAATGTCGCTTTGGTTGTTTCGACAGCTCGCTTGGCCAGCAACATACTATACAGGGGCGTAGCCAAGCGGGAGGGGGGGGGGTGGTTCAAACCCTCCCCGAAAATTTTCAATTTTGCTTGCGTATATGTACACGCACACATACAAACGCACGCACAAACATACATAAAGTATGGTTAACCCCCCCCCCCCCCCCCCCGAAAAAATTTCTGGCTACGCCCCTGATACTATACAATACCCACTGGGATCGCGCATGTTTATGATTATGCCGAGATTTGTGCCCAATAATAAGCGCATCTGAATTCGCGAAGCCATCGAAAATTTAATTGCCACCTTGGTTCTTTTTCAGCTCGTTTCCAAAGCGGCATGCAAGGCTTTTTATTACGTGCCGAACGCATGACATTAATACGAGGCACGCCGTGGTGGATTAATTCGGATTAATTTCGACCACCTGGGTTTCTTTAACGTGTACGTAAATCTAAGTACGCCGGTGTTAGTGCATTTCGCTCCCATCGAAATGCAGCTGCTGTATGCGTGAATCGAACCCATGACCACGATTTTAGCAGCGCAACACTTCAGCCTTCTAAGCAATCACGGCGTGTCGCATGCAAGGCCAATATAAACGCTCAGTGCAAACATACAGCTTAATTCTGTTTACAGGGAGCCGCGACGGGAAATGTACCGCAATCAGCTGAATTAAACACTTAGTACTCACGGTACGTTATTTAAACTGTGGTGTAATAAGCCCAAATGCTCCGCTGCTGTAACATTACAAATGGTTGACTCGGAAAGCCAGCGCGCAATCTCGAAACGTACAGCGGCTGTCTATTTGTTGTAGCTTCGGTTCACAAACGCACTTCCCTTTCAAATGAGCACGATCATCGCGTTTCTCCCCGTTAATAGTTCGTAATACTGTGTACGACAAAAACTGCTTCAAGGTGACAAGACCGCGAAAGCATCGCGGCGAACTGCCATAATCCACTCTTGACGCCTCTGCTCCTCGGACTGCTTGCATTGGAAACGGTAGAACATGACAGGAAGTTTTCGGCTCTTCGACATTTTTAAACTTTTGTGACAGTTCACAGTGCAGCAGGACTGCGTGCCTGCTTTCGAGTACGACGAAGGAACGGCACCCATAGCGTGAAAACCGCGAGATAAAAGCCCCGGGGAGCACGTTCTCCGCGCGCGCGATGGGAAAACCAAGCAAGAGCGACCCGTCCCACTGCCCGTCCCAGCTACCGGAGTTTTCCCCTCTCTCCGCTGGGGCGGCGGACGGCGCTGCGCAAACTTGAGCTCTTGAGCGTTGGAGGCCTATCGCTCTATGTACTACATGCTACATGTACGCAGTCGGTGGGCGCGTGCGCCAATTTTATCATTGGCAGCTGTTGTGACCTGAGAGAAAAGTAAACGCGGCGCAGATCATGTTTGCGACATACCTTTCTTCTCGTGCCTTTTCTTCGTCTTCCATCGCGCGGACAGCAATTAAGCATGTTGTTGTCGTCGGAGGCGGGTCCATGGGAGCCGGGATCGCGCAGGTAGTACATATATATTCGTTATTTGTTCTTACATTGACCACAGGAAGGTCATCGCACCGTATTCGCCATGGCAGCTGTGCGGCTCGTCACCGGTCGCAAGTTTACAACTTGTGCGCTTTGCGAAGAGTAGTCTCCAACGATTTGCGTTTTGTGTTGCCTTAGGTTGCCTCCCAAACGGGCCACCAAGTTGTCCTTGTTGATGTCTCGAAGGAAGTCCTCGACAAGTCCAAGGCACGCATCGAGGAAAGTCTGAAACGGGTTGCGAAGAAAAAATTCGTAGAAGACAAGAAGGTGTGTTTGTTTACTAGAAGTGTGCAGTTTTGTTGTGGTTCTTGCCTCTTCGGCAGTGCGATTCATGAAAGCTTGGCTTTCTCAAGAGCTATTTGGTGTAAATGTCTGCGACTTCTGGCTTCCACTTCATAAAATGAGGCAAGTAGGATACATGAGCGCGCATAAGCTACATAAAATAATGCAATATAAATAAAAGTACACAAAAGGTAACACTTCTTGCATATGCGACCACAATAAGGTGATCTGTAAACTAACAGTCTCTTGTTCCTGTTTGTGCATCTGTGAAAAGGACCTCAGTGATCACTGCTGGGGTAAAACCTCTGTCCACATTGTAATCCCTTACTCTATGATTCATCGTTTTGAGCAATGTTCCCTGTTTAAAGGGGCCCTGCAGCACTTTTCTGAGTTATAATGGAATAGTCTCACTATTAGCACGTGACACTTCACGAATCGCATGCTGCAAAAATTTTTAGAATCCGTCAAGTATGAGCGGAGTTACAGGGATTTGTCGCACACTACAAGCGCTTTCTCTCTCCTCTCGTACCATTAAGCATGCTGAAAGCTACGCAGGAAGGGGGAAGACAGGGGGGCAAGAAGATGCGGCCCTTCATCAGCGTGCTTGCTTGCTTGTTCCTTGCATTTGGCTCACACCCACTACAGGGGATTGGCCAAGAAGCCAGCAGTTTTTAATGTAAATTTGAACATTAAGTAAAAGTCAGGGAAGGGGAAAAGTGGCTTTTTCAAATAGAATAAGGTGATTGTCGTGATACAAAAAAAAAAAGGAAATAAGAATTTTTTTTTTATGGAATGAGAAACAATGCACTAGCAAGGTAATCTCTGTGTCACCCAGGAATTCGCAGAGGGCCCCGCAGACATTCCTGAGCCTTGAGCGCTTTCTTTTTTTCTAAGAACGCGCAGCTTTTTCATTGTGATTGCAAGCGCATGTGAGGGTACGTGGCGGCCAGGGTAACTATGCAGCTCACAGTGCTCAAATCAGCAAACGGCAGTGACTTTGGGTATCTGGCACAGTAATTTGGGTATATGGCATCATTTGTAGAGAGAAGGAGCGATAATTGGCTGACTTTGAGAATTAATTGTAAATTCCAGGCCGCATGCTGCGCTATAATGTTTGGCTTGCGTGTTCCCGTGAGACTCAACTACTTACTGACAACGTTTTCTGACTATGCTCAAAAGGTGTTGCAGGGCCCCTTTAAGGTAGGTCACCACCTTCGAGAAAAAATTTTACAGTTGCAGTCCAAAAGTTATAATTATGGTTTTGGCTTGTAGGGCTTAGGTAAATTGAAACTTTAGAATGATGAAACTGCTAAAAATGTAAAACACAAATTTATAAAAGTCAAAATCTGCAAAATATGCATGTTGCGCCAACAGTCATAACTACGAAATGGTTGGTGCGATTGAAACGAGACTTGGCAGCTACGTAGTGAGGACACTATCCTGTGCATCTAACCTCCACAATCACCCCATCTCTAATCTAAGGCGCGTTATCGTAAAAAAAATGAAAAAGTTTATATTTGACAGGTTTGTTTTGCACACAATTGGCCATAGTACAAAAAGTTACAGCTCATTTTCAATAATTCTGCTTGAATGCACAACTCAAGCTATAAAGAAATAGTATGCGAAATTGTATGTAAAAATGTTTACCAGAAGGAAAGTTATCACTGTTCGCGTAAGTGTAGGATGCATAAAATCATGTTTTGAGAAAAATGGCTTAGAAGATTTCAGTAGAATGTACATATAATAAAGAGACATTCAATATGTCGGAAATTCTCCAGGATCATAGCTTGGGACCTCCTCTGAAGCGGCGCATTCTCCTTTTTAGCGAGCTGAAGCACATATATTTTTTCTAGCTCATTTCGCGTGTCCAGCTGACTCTCATTGATGTGCGCCACAGGGGGTCCACGCTTGGTATATTGATTCCATAACTTGCGTTGATGCTTCTTTTCTGTCCTATACTTTGCCATATTTCATGGAGTACGATAATTTTCTCCTTGAAAGACCACAACTAAGTGGCTCGACGAAATTTCCACAAACTCGTTATGTAAAGTCTCTGGCCCCCTCAGGGGACAATGTACTTCGATTTAACCGATTAGGAACTACGCAGGCCCAAGCAGGCACCGTCAAAAATATGTGACGTCACGGAAATGGTGCGGAAATTCCAAGGTGGTGTCGCCACCTGTATTTTCTTTTTGCGCGTTTTCTCGCTTATTAAGCGTCTTCTCGCCGCAAGCGTGGTGTTTTTGGTATCGTGGAAGACTACTTTACTGATGCGAGAAAAGTCGTTTTGCTCTTTAGTGTCCCTTTAAACAACAGAATGCCGCAGCCGTGTAATGGAAATTTTCAAACAAATCGAAAACATCATTCCCCACAAGCTTTGGAATGTACTTAGACACTTAGCATTATGTAACATGTATAAGGAAAAACATTTGTGACGACATGGCAGGTGTTGCGGAATCAGAAACCTTCAGTTTCGGTTTCGAATGCGTCTTAGAGGTGTTGGAAGAATGGTCATAACTTTCGAACGGCTCAAGATAACTACATAATTCTTTTAGGGGCGAAGCTCCTAAAGCTGTGGGTCTGTACATGCTTGTCTTTCGTGGTACGTGACCGCCTAGTTCTATGAAGTGCACTTGCGAGGAACCCACTACGCTATAAATCATCATAATTCTAAGTGCGCTTGCGAGGAACCCACTACGCTATACTTCCTAAAGCCGTGGGTCTGTACATGCATGTCTTTCGTGGTAAGTGACTGCCTAGTTCTATGAAGTGCACTTGCGAGTCTTATGAGTTGCGAGTTCTTTGAAGTGCACTTTTGAGAGTCTTACGTCTTTCTTAATGATGTAATGGGCGAACTTTCACAGGAGAGTTACGGTTTTACCGATGATCTCCCCTGTCGAGCTTCGCCCCACTCATCATCATTCATTCCGTGAATATGGCGTGATTTTTTTGCTAAATATTCTTGAATAGACAAGGTGCTTGAAAATGTCAAATTCAAAAAAATTTGTTTTTGAAAGTGGTGACCTACCTTAATAGTAGTAACACCTATTTACTTAGTGTCTATTTTCTTTTCTGGTATTCAGTCATAATGACTCCAACTTTGGGGAAAGTTTGTTTGACTTATAATTTTTGTTGTATGTATGCCAACAGCTTGTTGCATATTTCACATAAATTTCATAAGTTAACGAGTCATTTTCATAAATATTACACCTGGTATCAGCACAGAAAAATGAAATCATGTTCATTTGCCAAGCTAAAGACAAAAGCAGCGAATAAGAACTTTCCAAGAGAAATAGGCCTTTTTGCTTGCATCAGACTCCTGAAACACATAAAGCTGAAATTCACACACACACAAAAAAAGCACACTGGGCTGTCGAGCTTAAAGGGATCCTGAGCCACTTTTCCAAGTAATCGTCAATGAACCTCAGTATCGGAGTTTATATGCTCACGAATTGATTGCCGCAAAAATTTTTCGAATCCATCAAGAACGAGTGGAGTTTCTGTGATTTGTCACGTGCTTTAAGCGCCCTCTTTCTGTCTTTTTTCGTTCCATTGGGGGCGCTGGAAGGTGCACAGGGGTTATGACAAAGGGGCAAGAAGCTACGCCACATGCGCATCATGAAACACAATAGCTCTCTCCCAATGTGGTTCCAGTGCACGCTAATGTTGCTGTTTAATTTTAGAGCGTGACGTCTGGCACATGGTGGCACCCTGTGGAAAGAAGCACATCTGATCCAAATGCCACTCTTGGTTTATGCCTCCTATAGGCCAATAGCAGCAATCGACTGTATGACGGCCCTCCGAGGAGAGTATACAGGCTTCTGTATGAAAAGAGGGCACCTGAGAAAGTGGCAACATCGCGCTCTGCTTGTGAACACATGGCTTCAAGATTTCGCTGAGCTGTTCACAGCAGTGTCTTTCCTCAGTATGTGTTTTTTCGCCAAGCATGAGAGGTGGTTCAAGACCCCTTTAAATCATGAAGTTATAATTTTAATGAGTAAATTAATGTATAAGAAGGTTGTACATCTACTCCATTTATTACAGCAATGTTTGCAACTATATCAATGGTTGCAATATATTTTTTTTGTAAGTTTTCTATTTTATGTGAAGATTCCACATTGAAAAAGGAGGGACAAAAGTGTACCTTCTTCATACCTAAAGTAAACAGAAAAAAAAGTTGCCATTGTTGCTTGTCGAAAGTAATGTATAGCTCAAAATGCGCTGCTTTGTGGCACAATCTCCAAGATCAGTCACTGTAGTGGCTGCGCTCCATGCGCCATAAGATCTGAGATGAAACATTATGACTGACATATCTTCTAACCACAAGTAGTTTGCTTAGGTGCTATTTAAAGGGCCCATAAACCACCCAGAGGTTGAAATTTAGAAGTGGTGATGCGGTTGTGCACGAGTCTACAATGAGCATGTAGCCGTAAGAATTTTCCAAAATGGCGCTGTAATAATAGAGTTAGCGTTTGATGATCGAAATGTGGCCCTCACTCATTTCGCTCTTTTCTTCTCTTCGCTCGTTTCTTTGGCTGGTATCGTGCACGAAGCACTTGTGGCAAAAAGACGCATGCTACTCAAACAGCTCCTGAAGATCGTGCATAAAATGCCAAGTGCATGCTGTAAGCCAGACGACAAAGGTTATGGCTAAAAGACGCATGCTGCTCAAATGGAAAACCTTAAGGGAGCATATGCTAAATTCAAAAGGTGCTTTCCGCACAGACCTTTCGGATTTTGTTGCACAGTGTGTGATCGGCTAAGGTTTGTAATTCTGTGTTACCTCTGCATCATGTGCTAAACAGCTTCACTGGTCATCCGCCTTCACGGAGTATAACGACTCCTTTTTTTTTTTGCGTACCCACAGTGCTTCGTGCTGCCGCATTTGGCATTGTTGATAGTGACGGGATTCTGAACTTCATACCTGTGTTTACTTGAAATGTTAAAAATGTCATAGGTGGTTTAGGGGCTCTTTAAAGACTGTAAAGTAGGATTAGACCTATCAACCCCTGCAGCTTTAATAAGATCACTTCAGTAGTGTATATCACTCGTTTGTTGCTTTTTTTTTTTTGCTAGTTAGTCCAATAAATTGTATTAGAGTTAGCCTTTAAGTTACAGCGAGGTTCATCATTATCAGTAGTTGTATGACACCACTATTATTGTACACAAACCTGGCTGAGGTGTTACTCAGAGCACATAGTTGCATTTGTTGTAATGAATAATCTGAAGAACATCGAAAGATTGTCTTCAGCCACACCTTCAATAGTGAGCTGATTCCGTTTTATTCCTGTCAACTTCATTTCATCACTCCACCTAACTCTCCGCTGCCCTCGACTGCACTTCCCATGCCTTGGTATCCATTCCATTGTTCTCACTGACCATCAGTTATCTGCTCTATGCATTACATGACCTACCCATGGCCACTTTTTTTCTCTTATTGTCAACTAAGGTATCAGCTACTTCTGTTTGTGCAACCTTAGTATATTTGCTAGTTACGAATGGTCTGTGTGTATGCCTCGTCCTATTTCATAGGCTGCTGGAGTTCTTTTTTTTTTTTTTCTTAATGTCTGTTAAGTCACCACGATATGAGCTTTTTACTTTTCCAGTCATGCAGTTCGTTCAGCTAATAACTCATTGGCTGCTAATGGCTAACACTGGTCATAAACACCTTGTACTCTGCATCATTTCTAATACCAACCAAGGCACGTGCACTGTCGGACAGAGTAGGTACCTTGTTTTCATTAAAAAAATAAGAATGGGAGCTCATCTATTGCTATACCCAGTATATTGAAAATTAAGCAAAGCATATTGAATGGGGCACATTGTTATGCTTCATGCACAGAGTTATCCATATTTAGAGGAAATGCTGCAATAGTATTCTAGCTAGTATATTTTCACCATTTCTTTTATTTCAGAGCAAAAATATGACCTACCGTAAATTCCCGAATAAGACCCCCCCCATGGGTGAAAGACAACCGGACAAAATTTGGTGGGGGGGGGGGGGGCCTTGCTTGGTCGCAGACCAAAATTCAAGATGGCTATAAAAAAGCCCCTAAGAAGAATGCACACCTGTGCTTCTAATGAAATGCTTTATTGAATGGGCATGCATTTACTGTTTTTACTGTACCGGACCGGAATCTTCGTGTGAAATTTCATGTGTTATGACAAGGGGGAAAAACGCTCTTCAAGTGTTCCAACAATCTGTAAAAACTCAGAATGCAACCCCAAGGTACCAAACTGTAAAAGTACTAAGAAATCGTGCACATATCTAAAGACTCTCAGAACTTGGGTTCATAGGAGCCGCTGCTTCAGGATTCTGTAGCGGAGAACAGGTCGGAAAAAAAAATGGTGGGGGAGGGGGGGCTTGCTCAGTCATTGGCGCATATTTCAAATCTCCCGAAAAGGTGAAGGGGGCGCTTGCTCATGATTTTACGGTATATATGATACCTAATGATGATATCGTTAAATTAAAGGAGTGTTTGCTGGATTTTATGTGTAGCATCAGCTCTGTGAACTCTTGAATACTATGCATTGTTTCCCGAAAAGTGGTCAAGTCTGTGCATGCACATAGATGACTTCATTTGTGTATGTATTGAACTCTCGTGATGAAGAGAGTACTGCTTAATTGTAGTGTATTTCGTTTTGCATCATGTTCTGTAATTTCAGGCAAGAGAAGAGTTCGTGCAGAAGACATTATCTAGTATAGCATTGAGCACCTCTGCAGATGAGGCTGTCAAGAACACTGACCTGGTTGTGGAGGCTATAGTTGAGAACATTGATGTCAAAAAGAAGCTTTTTGCAGCACTCGACAAGGCAGCTGGCCCGTAAGTGGTACTTTGACAAAATATCTTCAGCATCAGCCTTACCAAGGATAAAGGCCCCTCCTAACCATCTCCAATCACTCATGCTTTGTGCGAGTTAATTTTATCGGAAGCCAGCAAACTTCCTAATTTCATCATACCATCACTTCCTGCACAGTCCTTAACTTCTTTTCAAGTTTCTTTGTTAACCTCCAAGTTTAAGTTTCTACACCATATATTTGAACTGGTAGGATGTAGTGATTGTACGATATTCTTTCCAAGACTAGCAGTGAACCACTGGTCATAATTTGGGAGTGCCTGCCATGTGTGTGCTAGTCCGTTTTATGTCATATTTACCTCTTATGATTAGGAGGGCAATATGGATAAGCAGTGTAAGAAAGCCATGTAAGAAGGAAAGCCATGTAAGAAGTTGTACTCCACGGAATTATCAGCTATGGGATTGATTGCATATGGGTGTAATAATCATATACAGTCGAACCCACATATATCGAACTCGCAAAAAAAAACGAATTACCTCAATATATCAAATAATTTAGAATAACTGCCAGTTGGGCGTGTTGGTATAGATTCATGATGGTGAAGCGCTAAAAGAAACGGGGACTTACGAAGAACACAGGACGCAGCGTCCTGTGTTCTTCGTAAGTCCCCGTTTCTTTTAGCGCTTCACCATCAAGGATATCAAATAATTTGGTATGCAACTTGTAATAGAAATTATTGTATTTTCAGTGCAAATTTTGGTGCACAAGTTGGCTGTGTGGCACTGCTTGCAATAATGTAAGAAAGACACCTTCACGGCAATACGCGTATATGTTTTTAAATTCCGTATTTTTTCACGGTTTGTAGTTGTGGATGCAGGGTTATTATGCAAGGGTTGGTTATATGCAAGACAATACGGTATCAATGTAAATAGTGCCTCAATCTTCATGCTCAGCTCTGCGTACTCATTGAGCGCTGGAAGTGTCATGTCTGCCTTGGCCCAAATGTCGGACTTGTTCTTCTGTATCATACTCCGTGTGCTTCTTGGGGTGCTGTACAAAGTGGCAACATAAGGCTTCGTTTCCCCACATTTGACTGTATTCATTATCGCCAACTTTGTGGAGAACAGCAGGTCCTTCTGTTTTACGACATCCATAACGTGAACAAAATGAGCGGAGAAGTAAACGGTGACTTCACAAGACGGGCTGGCGGCATAACAAGCAATCGTGAGAAAGGACATGATGGCAAGCGGTAGTTTCTACTCACTCTGCGGGCCTCCACTCCTTCCTAATCACAGTTGCATGTGTGAAAGTCCCCTTTCTTGAAGAAAAGCCAAATTTTGTGAGGGAAAGCCAACTTGGGGCGTTTCGCACTGCTTGATGTTTGATCTATCAAGTGTTCTGGTTATTTTTGTTCAATGTAACCGTAGATTTTCCTATGCATTGACGTTAAATCATTGCCGTGTTCGCAAATAGTTTGATATAAAGGACAATTCAATATACCTGAGCTCGATATAGTCGGGTTCGACTGTGCTGAAATACTGTTCATTAAATGCCACTCATCATGAAATAAACCGTGTAGTACTTGTATCAATGTTTGCTTAATAAGCGGGGGTGAGACAGCTGCGCATATTGTGCATTTTTGATATGATTCCATTTTCCTGTGCCAAGCTGCTCCAAAAGCATACAAAATGCAAATGTTGCGTCGAACTGCTTCAAAACAGTCCCAAAAGCAAGAATTTTGATGCCCACAACTGCTTCAGCAGGGGCAATAGGCACAGTGCTGAGTTGACAACATGATTTTCCAAGCAGTGCCAGAAATTCCGAGACAATGAGTCATTTGCAGACCACATAGACATGCCCAAGCGCGTTTCTTCTATTCACTTTTCAAATGAAGATTCCCACGGTGCTGCTGTAATTTCCTCTGGGCTGTTGTAAAACTTAATGTGCGTGATCATCGAAAAATGTGCTGCCGTGCCTGGACCGTGCTGCTTCTACTCGCAAGGGTGTGTGTTCTGGCGCTACTGTTGCTTAGCAAAAACTACCAAGTGGCATGTGTAGTGGAGTTGACCAATGGTTGACTCCCAGATTTTTTGTTGTACGTAGCATGTACCTCTAGTAGCTGGGGTTTTTGTGTCAACGCTGCTGCGTGATCGTACCTTGTTCGTACTACGTGTTCGTACCATTGCACTTCATACCGTGCACGGGTGAGGCGAGTACCTTGTTGGGTGAGGCGAGTACCTTGTTGCGTCAACGCGGTGACAACTAGCTCCCTGCATGCGATGCGTATCCACGATGCTTTCACGGTTATGAACGAGAAGGCGGCAGTGTATTGATGCTAAGCACATTTGTGTAGTGTCCTAATAAAAGCATGCAGTATGCTTACAATGGCGCTACGCTTGCAGCACCATACGCGCGTGTATGACAAGATAGAGCGACGAGGTTTATCGGCGCCCGCGCCGCACTTTTGAAGGCGGTCCTGCACAAGGTGGCAGCAAATGGCGGTGCAGCATTTGTTGTCGCCTGTTAAAAGCGTGCAGTACATTTGACTCCACGCCACCCGTGCGGCCGAGGAGATAGCTGAAGGCGCTGATAACTGATCTTAAGCAAAGGCCAACTGTTATGTAACTAGAGTTCTTGTACAATCATTTTTTGTTATACTAGAGAGGTGTCCTTCTTTTTTGCAAATGTTTATGAAGCGAACCTAGTTTGCAGAACCTTTTTCAATTACTTCATATGTTGTTACTCGGGCTAGATAGGTCGCGTGGTTTGTAAAAAGGTAGTGTAGTTCATACCTGGCGATAATCTGTTAAAAAATTTTCTCGAAAGGCTGTTTCAATGTTATGTGTTGTATTCTAAGCCGATTAAAATATGTACTTGTCCCCCTAAGTTGCGGCAAGTTTATGTTTTTTCAAGCTTCTATAATGACATATTAAATGACACTAACTGCTCCAAATCAAGGTTCTCCTGCTCCAAAATTGAAATTTTGCTGCTCCAAAAACTGCTCCCAATTCAATTTCAGCTGTCTCACCCCTGAATAAGGTCAGATAATTTGAGCAGAATGTGCTAGTCTTCCAGTGCATTTGTCTAGCAAGACTGAAAAACATATTCTGTAAAGTGGAATCTAAATGTTTGTTAGTTCAGTAGTCATTTTTTCTGAGAATATTATATGGTTATCATGCTGTAATCTACCTAGGACATTATGAAACTATTACTCATGTTATTGTAGAGTTGGCATACTGATGAGAAATGTGGCAAACCACTTTTGTTTCTACTTTCTCTTTCCCTTAAGGTCTACCATATTTGCAAGCAACACCTCATCACTTCCCATCTCAGAAATTGCTAGCAGCACATCAAGAAAAGATCGTTTTGGTGGCCTTCATTTCTTCAATCCTGTGCCAGTGATGAAACTTCTAGAGGTTGGTTGCATGATTCAGCATATCATATGCTGTTACCCTTTCCGACATTATTTAACAGCAGTTATTGCATTTATCAGCAGCATAAAACAAACATTATGTTACAGGAAAGCCCTTTGTTACTTTTTACTGGTCATGAAACTTCAAGACTAGTTTGAAAGAGGCAGGAGGTGCTGCTAGGGGTACCATCGCAGAGAAAGCGATTTCAACTGTAACCGCTATCATTGGCTTGATTTGGCGGTTCCTGAGGTTTCCATGGCAAAGGCTTGCTCAGATGGCATCATGCTCACATTCAGCGGCATTTCACACTCTTATCTACGCCTCGCTTACGAGAAATATACCAGTATAAGAGCAAACCTCTTTCCTTGGTGGTATGCCCTTTCAGTTGCGATAGTTCTCCATTCCTCCCAATCGCACATAAAGTCTTGCGACAGTGAGATCGGTATGCTGTCCAGTGCTGCACACTGATCCACTCAGAGCTGCTTGGGCCATCCTTAATTTGGTGCGTTTCGTATGTTCGAGGCTACTGCCACTTTGCATGAACGAGCTGTCTGACCTACGAGTATGTGGCCAGTACCATTTCAGGCTGACTTCACGCATTTTCTCAATTAAATTGCGAAGTGCTCAAATAATGAGAAAATGCTCTTTTGGGGTGATTAATGTATTCACAACAAATACGTGCCTTAAAGGATACTGACACGAAAATTTTCAGTCATCATTTTCTTGCGTCAATTGAAAGGCCAAGCCCTCAAGAGCCTAGAAAATGTGCTGCTAGGCATGAGTGTACCTTGAAAAAGTGATTTCAATATGTTTTTAAAAGCTAGTTTCAGTTCCTACTATGCTCTGACGTCATAACACGGTATGAGCTTCTCATCACTTGCTCGCACAAAATATCCGCACCGTGGCACCACTGGCGACACACAAGCATCCATTTTGGAAGTTTTGGTACCTGACGACATCGCAACTAGCCTGACGTCAAGCTAGTGTCGATGTCGGTTGGTGCGCCATGGGAAATCTGACTTTAATATCAAAATAAAATATGAGTATTTGCTGAGCTTTACGCTTGCTCAGAGCCGTCTCTGTATACAGATTTGTAAGGCAGAGTAAACTCGCCTTCAAAAAGTGGTGTCAGTACCCCTCTAGGGCCAACTCCGACGATTTGTTGAGGTCAGTGGATTTCAATAAAATTTGCTGGGCATGTTCCTTTGCATGTTTCTATTATTTATGCTAAATTACAGGTTTGAGAAATATGCAAATTGTTTACAAATGAATTTTATTAATTGCCTCGATCCGCCCACCTGGCTTCCCACAATTATTGGCCACATTGTGTGTGTGATGTCATTTCTGGCAAAGCGACGGAAGTGAAGAAACCAAGGTGCCCCTACAGCGTCTGCTGTCCACAAGGCAACGATTGTGTGTGTTTGGCCGGCGCTTCGCTGGTTTGGCGTGCGAACTTCAGTTTTCTGTGGACGGGTGTGCGATGGGTAGCAAGTGCTGTTGCTTTGTGGCTGCACACGATTCCTTGAATAATTACCATAACACTCACTAAACACTCGCAGCTGACGCTTACCCTTCGTCTCGATATTAGAGTGTTTTAGCTAGCAGTGACTGCTTACCACACGGAAAGTATGGTAATACTGTACCAACTGAAGAGTGCGCATGTGCAAACTTTGCTGTATGGAAACTCCTCCTGTAACATATACTGGGTCAATCCGTACACAGTAAGCTGCACGTCATGCGAAAAAGGTGGCTTGTAATTCCATGGCTTGTACAAGATTTAATCAATTCTACCGACGTGGTGTTAAACGCCGCTATCCATAAACTTATGCATTCTTCCCATAACAGTATTAAAGGATTTTAGTTTGTCTGCAAACTTCTTAGCGTTAGCATTTTCCCAATCGTGGCAGCCGCAAGCTTGAGCGGCCTGTAGAGGTGGTGCCATCTGGCGGTGGAGCGTGCAGCCAGGCAAGCACATAATGTAAACAAGTGTGTTCTACTTCATCGATGAGGAATGTCGATTCTATTTGGCCTCGAAAGGCATCTTAATCGCAGCTGTCATTGTCTGACAGCTCCGAGGAGCTTGTGCACATGGCACGGTCAGTCGCATGATACGGCTGGTGCGGCGTGGCCACCTTTCCGCTGAGCATCTGCTCTTGATGGCTTTGATACTCCGCGCAGGAAGTGAGTATGTGTCCTGAAGTCAAAAGCAAGCTTGCTGCATGTTTGGAGAAGCTGACTTGCATAAAAAGAAATGTACTCTGACAAACACACCTGGCGCAGAAGTGCTTTCTAGTCATTACATTTAAAAGGGTCCTGCAACACTTTTACAAGTAATCGTCAAATGACTGCATTATTCAAGTCTATTGCCTCACGAATGGCTTGCCGCAAGAATTTTCCAAATCCGTCAAGTGCGAACGGAGTTACATGGATTTGCCACATGCTTTGAGCACTCTCTCCTCTTTTGTTCTGTTGAGCGCACTGGAAGCTACACAGGGGGTGATGAAAACAAGAAGCTTCATCTGCATGCATCATGTCCTTCAGCATTTTCTCTTCTTTTTTTCTTTGAGCTTGTTCGCACTTGAAACAGAATTGCGAATTCCCTGCTGTGTGTAGTGCTATATATGGCTCGCATGTTCACGGGAGCCTTGACTACTGATCGGCAGAGCTTTATGACTATGTTAAAAAAGTGTCGTAGGGTCCTTTTAAAGGGGCCCTGCAACACTTTGCCAAGTAGCCATGGAATGGCTTCATTAAAGGAGCTTATTTCCTCACAAATCGACCACTGCAAAAATTTTGAGAATCCGTCCAGTACGAGCAGAGTTACAAAGATTTGTCTCACGCTGTAATTGCTTTCTGTCTTCTCTCATCCTGACGAATGCGCTGGACGTTAAGCAGGGAGGGGTGGCACGGGATGAGAAGGTACATCACGCGCACCTCTTGACCTTGAGCACTTTTTCTTCTTTCTTTTTTTTTTCTTCGAATGCGTGGCGTACTTTCAGTGCGATCGTGCGCGTGGGCAAGTGACGGTCTCACGCGGCAGCCTCAGTAACTACCGAGCGCGCCATGTTCAAATCAGCCAATGGCGTGGCCAGTGGCAGTGAGACCGTGAGCATCATTTTTGTTGAGAGAAGAGGCACTTTTTAGCCGACTTTGGGAAGTTATTGTAAATCCCAGGCCGCGTGCTGCGCTATAATGTTTGGCTCGCGTGTTCTCAGGAGCCTCGACTACCGATCGGCTGCGTTTTCTGACCATGCTGAAAAAGTGTTGCAGGACCCCTTTAAGTTCTTTTGCTCATGTTACCAGTCAGTTTTTAAGCATACCTTGAAGAACGATCAATATGGTACAACAAGACTAAGATGTTTTCTTAGCTATTCCTATCATCTATGTTCTCGTTCCACACACATGAAAAAATATTTCATACTTGCTCCAGCATGGCCTGGATCAGTCGCATCACTGAAGTGTTCGTAAATTGATTAAAAGAACATAGCTATAGAACTAGCCTGATTGTACTGTGTCCTTCTACGCAGGCTTATAAAAGCATTTTTGACTGTGGGTTTTAACTATGCAGGTTGTACGCATCTCGGAGACAAGTGAAGATACGTTCCAAAAAATGCAAGCATGGGGCAAGGCACTCGGCAAGACTACTGTCGTGTGCAAGGTGAAAACGGGATTCGGTACCTAGATGAAGTGGAGTATATCTGTACCACATGCAGTAACAGCTAGGGGAACAAATATTTCCAGGCTGTGTTGTATCCAGGGGGAATAATAGCCCTTAGCAGACGTCCTTTTAGGCTTCTATAGCAGCATATGGTAATTGTGAGCAGCTCATTAGCTGTAACCCTTAGGTTTGACTGATTGTGGGCTGTAGTAAGCAATAATACGAAGCCTACTCTTGGGTTTATGCCGTTCATAGAGCACATAAGGGAAGCTTCTGATCAATTAAAGCAAGTGCACCAAGTGCGTATGCTTTGAGTTTATTTGTGCCATGAGCTAAATTATTTGTGTAGATTAATTATGCCAGCCTTTAATTTAGTTATGAAAACAATTGCTTTTGGCCTTCCTTAATAATGCAGAATCTAGCACTGTTGCAGCTTTTGCTAACTACCTGTACAAGATCTCCAGAATAATATAAAGCTATTTTCTTTCTTGCATACGGGTTATTCTACGCCAAACGTCCCAGCCATTTCAGCGGCCATCTCAAATGTATTAGAAAAAGATCGTGTTGGTTTCTTGCATTGAAAACAGTGGAATGCTAGAATATTTCGGAGATAAAAAATGTTTCGGTCACATGGAAGCCTTCCAAATTTCACAGAACGTCATCTGAGTGTTGTTTGTCTGAAAATTTATTCTGAAGAGAGCGTCTTTTCTCGTTTCAGTACAAAATTTGGTTCACATATTTAGCAAAGGTCTTTGTGTAAACTGTTCAAAGCTCAATAATATTACTGCAATTTTTCTGCCATATACGGTTCCAGAAATTTTGCCAAAATGTTCTGTTTGCATTTTTCCACCCGTAAAATTGCGCTATGCATGAATATCTGAGTAGTCAATACTTACTCTAAGGAAGTTATATCACGTTAAAAATATTTTCAGACCAGTGAAGTTCTTAAATTTTGCATGAAAAAATCTAGGATTTGAGAAAATAATCATTTTGGTCCATATTGAGACGTAACTTACACCACGTAGTGCTCCAAATAAAAATCAGCTTTGTACCTCAATCGAAAGCAAATATTTTTTCTTATAGGGCAAGTTTCAGCATTACATTTTTTGTTTTAAGGAAGAAAATCAATTTTGAAGTTCCCCATTGATGGCTATCTTCCCATTTAGTCATACGGCAGCTTCCTTGTTGAAGTTCCCCATTGCCCTCAATTTGGAACTTCAATAATTATTTTCTTCCTTAAAACCAAAAATGTAATGATGAAACTTGCCCTATGACAAAATATTTATTTGCTTTCGATTGAGGTATAAAGCTGATTTTTAATTGGAGCACCACGGGGTGAATTGCATCTCAATGTGGATCAAAATGATTATTTTCTCAAATTCGCAATTTTTTCATGCAAAATTCAAAACCTTCAGTGGTCTGAAAATATTTTTAATACAAAATATAACTTCCTTAGAGTAAGTATTGACTACTCAGATATTCATGCATAGCGCAATATTATTACAATGGAAACAATGCAAACACAGAACGTTTTAGTGAAATTTCTGGAACCTTATATGGCAGAAAAATTTCAGTAATATTATTGAGCTTCGAACAGTTTACACAAATGCCTTTGCTAAATATATGAACCAAATTTTGTATTGAAACGAGAAAAGATACTCTCAGAATAAATTTTCAGACAAACAACACTCAGAGGACACCCTGCAAAATTTGGAAGGCTCCCACGTGACCCAATAATGTTTTCTCTCCGACGTATTCTAGCAATTCACTGTTTTCAATGCAGGAAATCACGATTTTTCTTGAATACATTTGAGATGGTCGCCAAAATGGTTGGGACATTTGGCACGGAATGACCCATATGCAAATGAGAGCACTTTCTTCACAGTGCAGAAAAAAGAAGAAAATCAGCATGTGTAGGATCTACAGATGCTAAACTGCGGTTTTGAGTTCAGTTTTATAGAGTAGAAATTGTATAACAGCTGCAAATGTCTTCTTCATCCTTCTTGGCGGCTGCAAATGTTTCTCTTGTGGCGTTCAGGAACTTGGCCTTGGAAGTGCCAGCACAGTCATAACAACTGAGTGCGCATTGATTGTTTGTATGTATATAGATACTCCGTGTCTGTGTGAACTCATACTGGATGTCAGCATCAACTCAGAGAACAAGAATTAGTAGCTGTCTGCTGTCCCTTACATACAAGAATGCTGACATTGGAAAAGAATTTAGCAAGAACAGTGTTAATGTTGGCTATCTATGTTGTAAAATCGGTCAGGATACAGAAATATCACTGGCACCTTTTCAAAGTAGTGGTGCACAAATATCTGCATTATATTTCAGCGCATCTCTGTGCTGTGTGAATATCCAGGAATGTGTGAGATAGTCTGAGCATACGTATTAACTTGCACATGCCACATAGACTCATGTAAGGGCCGCACCTCCCACTTGGCAGCTCAAGATTGGGAAAAAAATGTCAACTAGCTTATTCTGAGTAACGGCGTATATTGCGGTCGGCAAATTCCAAGTAACTGTTAAATGTGCACTTGACCCTCTCTCTCTGTATTCAAGAGCTCACAAGTGTTGCAATGAATTGCCGCCAAATATACAATTGGGCAAGCTTTGAAGTAATGGATTTCTTTAATGCTGTGGGTGGCACAAAAGGTGATTTCATTAACAAATGTGATGATGAATAGTGTGCAGCATGGGAAAAACGAGGTCAGTTGTAAAGTGTGTGTGTGAATGAATGAATTAGTTCATTAATTCATCCATGCATTCATTCATTATGAAAAGGATAGCATTTGCTCGCGAAAGAATACAGCTTATTTACTATTCATAGACTGAAAAATTCTACCAACTTTCCTGATCCCGTGTAAGGGGCTGTAGCTCATCAAGATTGTGGAAAAAAAGTGCGGCCCTTATACATGTCTATACAGCATTCATCAGTAAAGCAGTATTTTATGTTGAAGTGGTGTAACAAAAATATGCCTACATAATTACAAAACACAATTTACCACTACAGATAGAAAAATATTTCTGTTCCAAATATTTGCTATAAAAAAAAAAGTCAGATTCCACTTCTACCACTGTTAAATCATTAATAGGTTAATCAGAAAATTTATTCATTTATGGTTGTGCAGATGCAATGTCACTCTAAGAACACAGCAGGTTTTACAGGAGGGTTTATGAATTAGATTTATGGAAGCTTGGCAAAATAAAATACACTATTTCTTTGTCCTTTCTTATGTATTAACCTTCGCAGGACACTCCGGGATTTATTGTTAATAGGCTACTGGTTCCAAGTCTTATGGAGGCAGTACGAATGCTGGAGCGAGGTATGCAAAGAAAGAGTAGCAAACATTCCATTGGTTCTTGTATGTTTTCCCAGTGCACTTGGGACAATTTATTTGCTGCGCTGAGTTCTTTGCAAAATGTGTGCACCTAACCAGCCCACTGACATTCTCGCCTTTTTCAGAGCAGCGGTCAATTCTAGGAGGCTTATTATATGTGGCAGGATTCTCATTTTAATTTAAAGTTTTTGCTGCATAGTATTGCACTTCACATGTTCAGAATGACAACTGTTTTCAATCCCTATGCTTTCTTTATGTACTTGAGTGCTAGTTATGCTCGTTTAAGGAAAATCACAGAATGTCCCAACAATCTTTTGTTCTCTAGCCAAATATTTTTTTATATCAGTTAGGTCACTCTATACATTGGAACTGAACCTTCATTCATACCCTAAATTGAGTGCTGTATGAGGTAGTTATTGATAAAGCTGCATATACATCAAAGAGACATGGCACAAATTCAAGGAAAAGCGTACAAATTTTTGTAAAGTTCTTTCTGTAGTGATTTTCTACAAGATCCAGTAGCACATAAGGGTGAAAAGTCACAGCTCCTCCAACATGCTGGGAATTATGGAAAAATAGCTAACAAGAATGAGCAATTGCAGTGAATCGAATTTTATTGCTTTAACCCTTTGTGGGTTTGCCTATATTTTTGACACAATGATATAAAAACTGGCTGTGGTATATTCATAGAAGCTACAAAGAAATAGTATAAAACAAATTTCATCCAAATCAAGCCAGTAGTTTACTGAAAAAAAGTGGGACATATGTGTCCCACTGACTCATGAGAGTGTTTTTAAAAAGTGGGAAAACACTGTCTCATGAAGGCACCATCTCACGATTGCATCAACGGGTATTTGGGATGAAACGGCCGAAGCAAATGGCACAGGGTACCGCTTCTCAAGGTGTGCTGAGGAAAGTTGTGGGGTTCTCAATCCAGCAGTAGAACACCAGCTGCACCTGCGCCTCTTGTGAGCCGTCATAGTGCTGTAGTCTGTTCCTGTAAAGCTTACTTCACTGCATGCACCAACCATTCTTTTGTCCATTTGCCTGTCCTTGCTTTGGCTGTCGAAATTGTAGAGTACAGCTGTTGTCCCTGAATATGCGCCTACTTTTCAAGAGGTATATGATATCAAGCAAAATATTTCCACGCACCGATATCGGCAATTACGCTGAGGCATGAGCATGGCAATATCGCAGGGGATTGTTTCGATGCATTTATAGGTCAAGTTATTCAGCAAATTTACAAAAACACGTGATGACTGGAAGCTAAAATCACCTCTCAGAAAAGCCCGAAAAAGAGGAAATTATGCGGTATTTTGATTGGTAGGTTCTTTCTATCTAAAGAAGAAGAAAATTCAGAAGCTATCATGAAAAAAATTGATCGAAATTCAACGTCACTGTAACACTACTTCCACCCTTTGAAAGTGTGGTAAAAGATTTTTCCTCGAGATTACGAAGACTTAGGTAAGATATGAGTGACTCATCGTTGTGCTAATTGCAACGGATGATGTGGGAGAAAATTTTTCTGCAGACGGAAAAGTGGGACGTATGTGTCCCGCTGTCGCACAAAGGGTTAACCACTAAAATTCAATTCGCCGCAAATGGTTGTTCTTGCCAATTTGTAGTCCTCCTGTCTTGCTTCATGATGAACTATTGAATACTATGGAAAACCAACTAGCCCATTCTGGTTCCCCTCAAAGGTTTTTTTTATAAATCTTTATACTAGTTACTTCGTCAAGCATTGTTGTTGGATGTGCTCCATGACAGAGTGCCATTTTGTACTTAAGGTATTTTGAGCTTTTTGAAAACATTTTGATGTGCTCCTTTTAAAGATGTGACTGCTTGTCAGAGTGCTCAGCATGTAGTATTTTTTTAATAGCAAGTATAGCAAGGATGCATTATGTTAATCATTTGTTCCTCCAACACCCTTACAGCAGTACAGGTTAAGCAAAATATCTTCTCTGTTACGAGAACACAGAAAATGTGGTTTTTTTCTTGATGTGAAGGACCAGGTAAAGTGCTCTTAATTATGGTAGAACAAAGTTATATTGAACCCAACAAACAAGCTACATGCATGGGTACATTTGTAGCTTGGCTAATGCTGTGACAGAACTCCCAGTGTTCCCTATGTTTGTGTGTGTGTACAACATGCGTATTTGTGCTCAGCAATTCACCATTTCGTAGGTGATGCCACTGCCCAGGATATAGACATTGCCATGAAGCTGGGTGCTGGTCACCCAATGGGTCCTTTTGAATTAACTGACTACGTTGGTCTTGATGTCACCAAGTTCATTATTGATGGTAAGAACTTGAATCAGAAACCACTGTTGATTTGTACATTTTTATGTGTTGCTGTTGAAAAATCCACCACTACCCCCCCCCCAAAAAAAATAAAAAGTAGTGACATTCGCTTAAGTTTTTCATTTTTACTTTTGTTAAAACCACAGGCCTTAGCTTGTATTTTGCATTACATAATAGTACTCATTAGTCACTTGCAAAGTGTCCAGAATAGCTCACCCCTAATAAATATGCAGATCTAAGAATTTTTCTAGCAGGCTGGTGATTTTTTTAGGTGTAATTCTATGGATATCTCTGCAGAAAAGTATGTCGAATGAATGGGCAGTTTCAAATAGAGAGGAGGGTGCTCATTTAGACACCGTGCTCATTGACTGGTTGATGTGTGAGCAAAAGGCAAGTCCCTGAACTGTAAAAATTTGTAGGGCAGCTAGTCTGTTTGGCGAGGTAGTGAAGGTACCAGTGTCTAAAGTAGGTTAACCCTTCCCTTACTGCCAGAAATGTACTAATTTTTCATGCATTTGTGTTTTAATGTTTCACATCAATACATATTAGTTGCCACATATACGGTGATATGCAGAATTGTAGCCTAATGATCAAGTTTTTTCAATGGAAGTAAAGCAGAAGTAATTGCTCAGACAGGTGACAAGTTCAAAGAAGTGTCTCGAAAATCATTAATAATTAACCATAGTATTTATTTAATGTACTGAGGTTAAACAATTATTTTGAAATAGTACTATACAGTAAAGCCTCATTAATTTGAATTTCATGGGACTAAAAAGAAATTCAAAATTAACTGAATTTAGAATTATTGAGTGTATCAATGAAAATCCTTACTACATTTAACGGCTTTTCTTTACTGAATCAATCCACAAATCCTCTCATTTTGGGCAAGATCAGTCGAAGCTGCAATTTTCATGATCCTTAGTGCTTGCAGCGGTGGGCGCCTTGTGATTTTTACTTCATAGTGTGGCTGTGGCGCAAGCCCATGCCTTCACTTAAGGCATACATTTTACTACTGCTCGCACATCACTGTTATTTTTTTGCCAGCAATCTGAGCAAAAGTGCTTCAACTGGGGCTAGCTGGTATGGCATACTGAAGGGTAAATGATGTGCTGCAAAGGTGGACACAGACAAAAAAAATCACAAATAACACATAACGGACATGCAGCACAAGGCCTGTGTCCGTTTTGTCTTATTTGCAATTATTTGTCTGTGTGCACCTCTCTAGTGCATCATTTACCCTTTAGCAGTCTGGCCAGCCAGACATCATTGGTCCATTACGATGTAGCTGGCGAGCTTGATCGAGCCAGCACGTGGGCTGCTGTGGAATCAATCACTCTCAACAGATTTCACCATATTTGTCACATTGTGAGGGTATTGTACCGAGTCAGATTAAACTATTGCTCACCACATTCACTGCAGACCATGGAAGCCATGGTTGCTGTTAACACACTCTTAGATTATGATTATTACGAAAACACAGTTCTGAAGGCACATGGCCAACATGCACAGAGTCTTAGAACGACAGAAAAGCTGAGCTAGTTGGTAAGGATTCATCATGAAAGAAGGTAAGGCGTGCAAACACAGACACAAGAGAACAGAGCAAGACAACACAAATGGCGTCGTTTGTGTTGTCTTGTTGTCTTCTCTTGTGTCTGTGTTTGCACGCCTTACTTTCTTTTATGATGCACTGTGTCAAGGATGCCGACCTTATCGCTTGTGAGAAGTGAAGCATGACCTAGATAGAACACATGGCTCTTCGTCATTACCTCTGCAGTTGCTCACGGCACAGGGAAAAATTTTGGAGGTGGCATGCTGGGACTTGTCATAATATTAGTCACCATTGGTACACATTGTCTGCTTTGGTGCTGTCTACAGCCTTATAGCGAGAAAACTATGCCATTACCAGCCCTGCAGCTTTGCTATGATTGCTTTAGTCATATATAGTACTCTCAACAAATTTAGTAAAGTTTATTTGCAGTTGGCTTTAACATCTCTTAAGTGATTTTTAAAGATTGTCTTGTTTTGCCCAGGTTGGCACAAACGATTTCCAGACAATCCTCTGTTCAAGCCATCACCATACTTGGACAAGTTGGTACAAGAAGGAAAGCTTGGAGTCAAAACTGGGGAGGGTTTTTACAAGCACGGCAAGAAGTAAAATGGAAAGGAAAGAGTACTTTTATTGCAAGAGAAATGGATCAAAGATAAATGAGTATATATTTTTATATAAAGGTTCTCTGTGGTTTAGGCTTATGAATGTACTTGCAGCATTTCATACTCTCTATGTGTGCTCATGAGCAATGCAATTATAATATTTCGAAATAAAGGTTGTCCCATATTGGCATCCCATGTTGGAAGTGATTTGCTGATAAGAATGACTACCTGATTTTGTATGAAACTCTTGAACAAGCAGCGGGCAAGCCGCACACAGCCTACATCGTGAATCCAGCCTCTGAGGGTGATTCAGGTTTTATAGATGGCCACACGAGATGGTTATAGTGGGGTGATTCCACGTAAGATCGAACAAACGATGGCTGGTCGACCTCTCAAATTTATTTCAAAATTTTATATATTATTGCCTGATGAGTGGAAAGAAGAGATCCGCAATTTGTTTTGCCGCCAAAAATTTTTTCGAACCACAGGAAATCAATAATGACGAAGAGGTGGAGTGGAGCGCTCATCCGCTCTGCTGTTTTGGCCAACTTTCGTTATGAATTGCACAAAATATATTAAAGTTAGGTAGCTGAAATTTATTTACCTAAATATATGCATGTTTTTGCTTCTGCTCAAGTATTTTTAGTTTTTATTTGTAGTGCAGATGTTTTTATAAAAAACCTCAAAGATGGCCCAATCGGCAAAATTTTCTTTACTTTGAAGGTCTTTATCTCAAAAAAGCCTTGTAGGAGAGGTACGAAAATTCCGCATTACGTTCTTCGCATGCGTATCTACCAAACTGCCAAATCTTGTATTTATATAACTTTTCAGTAAAGAGATATGATCGGGCTAAGTTCAAGAAAACACCGAACAATGAAAACTTCTGACGACAATTTAAAAAAAACCCCATTTTTTAAATTTCTTAAACTTTGTCCACTTATTCTCCTCCACATCAGCTTTCACAATCATTAAAAACATGTTGCATAATGTCGTTGCACTAATAGTTACGGCCCCTCCAATGAGACCCTTAAACAAGGATGGGCAATTCCGACTTCTTGCCCAGCAAGTGTATAAAATGTAGGCAGGATTGAATTTCTTTTTATTAAAAGCTCAACAGGTACCTAAAAGGTGTCGCCGGCACTGAAGACGTTAATTTTGAAATTATTTGGTCACTGCAGCGGCCACGAGCGCGGAGCTACCGAGTAGGCGCGCGCGCACCCGAGATGCTCGTTGTAAGAGACGGCGCAGTGAGAGCTCGTTCTCGCGTCCTCAGTCCTCAGACCGATTGAGTTCGAAACAGCAACACCTCTCGGCTGACTTGAACGCACGTGCACCGGTAGTCGCAGTGATCTGGTTAATTGCGTCGATTTCTTTTTCAGGGGGCATAAGAATGTCATCGTTAAACTGTGCGTTCCGTGAAGATCTTTCATTGCAGTGGTAGCAAAAGCACGCGTAGCACAAGTAGTCCGTCTCACTGACAGTCACTGATCTTTCGGGCGTTAAACGTTCCTTCAAAGCATTCATGTCTAGGTCGGTAACTCTGCGAAATTTTGGCTTCTTTGCAATAATTAAAGGAGTACTGACAATTTTGAGACATCGCAAAAGAGACATTTTTTGCTTCGTTGGTACGCAGTGTCCACGCTGTCCACACACTGGAGTCGGAGAACACGTATATAATATTTTAATTTGACTTTGAAGTTTTCGTCGCTGAGCATTTGCAAGCCAGGCACACTGCAAGGACATTATCCCGAAACGACACTGAGAAGCCACCCCCTCGATATCGAAACCGAAGGTGTCTTTTTAAGGTGGCGCTAATTAAAATATATAGGATGCATTCCCAGGCACCACAATAGTCGTCTTACGTTTCTCGACACCAGTATTTTTATTTAGAGCAACAATCCGAATTTTTTTAAAATTTGTGTCAGTACTCCTTTAAGCTTCTTGTGCTTCGAATGGTAGTCTCCACAATAGACTCATTCAGAGCTATACTTTCTCGTCATGAGACGCACAGGAGGAGTAGAGTAAGAGCAGAGCACAAGAACTATCCGCGCCAAATGAAGTATGAACAGCGCACCGAACGCGCGGCCAGTTCACGCCGTCTGCTGCCGACATCTAATATAGACAAGCGCATCCGGTTACCGTTAGTTTGCTTTTCTTTCCTTTGACAATCCATATTTTGCTTTGCCACTGGAGCGCCACGTTCATGCTTTCCACTGATCGCAACTGGCGCAGCGCAGTTTCTGTGGCAGCAGCGTGCGTGAAGCGAGCGCTCATAGCTCCCTTATAGAGTTTTCATCTTGCTTCCATCTCCGCCGTGTTATCTGCGCCTAGCTGAGATGCGAACAGAGGGCGGATAGAATAGCGAAGCTCCAGTGCACGTGCGTTCAAGTCAGCCGAGAGGTGTTGCTGTTTCGAACTCAATCGGTCTGAGGACGCGAGAACGAGCTCTCACTGCGCCGTCTCTTACAACGAGCATCTCGGGTGCGCGCGCGCCTACTCGGTAGCTCTGCGCTCGTGGCCGCTGCATTGACCAAATAATTTCAAAATTAACGTCTTCAGTGCCGGCGACACCCTTTTAGGTACCTGCTGACCTTTTAATAAAAAGAAATTCAATCCTGCCTGCATTTTATACACTTGCTGGGCAAGAAGTCGGAATTGCCCATCCTTGTTTAAGGGTCTCATTGGAGGGGCCGTAACTATTAGTGCAACGACATTATGCAACATGTTTTTAATGATTGTGAAAGCTGATGTGGAGGAGAATAAGTGGACAAAGTTTAAAAAATTTAAAAAATGGGGTTTTTTTTTAATTGTCGTCAGAAGTTTTCATTGTTCGGTGTTTTCTTGAACTTAGCCCGATCATATCTCTTTACTGAAAAGTTATATAAATACAAGATTTGGCAGTTTGGTAGATACGCATGCGAAGAACGTAATGCGAAATTTTTGTACCTCTGCTAGAAGGCTTTTTTGAGATAAAGACCTTCAAAGTAAAGAAAATTTTGCCGATTGGGCCATTTTTGACGTTTTTTATAAAAACATCTACACTACACATAAAAACTAAAAACACCTGAGCTGAAGCAAAAACATGCATATATTTAGGTAAATAAATTTCAGCTACCTAACTTTAATATATTTTGTGCAATTCATAAGGAAAGTTGGCCAAAACAGCAGAGCGGATGAGCGCTCCACTCCACCTCTTCGTCATCATTGATTTCCTGTGGTTCGAAAAAATTTTTGGCGGCAAAACAAATTGCGGATCTCTTCTTTCCACTCATCAGGCAATAATATATAAAATTTTTAAATAAATTTGAGAGGTCGACCAGCCATCGTTTGTTCGATCTTACGTGGAATCACCCAGTGTATGTTTATATGGTTCCAATCAGCAAATGTGCTATGTGGACAAATTACAGGCAACAGAATGAGTTGCTGAAAAAGTATGATTTGTTTTTTTCTTGCATTTATTCCAACACATAGTCAGCCTGGGGCACATGACCAGATGTCAATTCCGCTGCATATCCTCAAAACATTGCAACTGTATGTTTAGGCATCACCTTGCAATCATTGTTGAATCAGCGCCAGTATGAATGAGGGCAACAAGGAGGCACAGGACAACCACCATCTATCAGCTGAAAATTTATTCAGGAGAGTAAGCATAAACATCAAAACATGTAAATCTTGGAATCAGTAGAATTCCTGCACACTTACTTATCACCTGAACAAAGAATGTGTATTGCGTGTTGTTGGCCATATTTATCATTTTTTTTTTAGATATAATATTATTGCCAGTGGTCCTCCAGTTGCGTGCCTGCCAACTCTCCCAATTTGCATGGGAAACTCCAGATTTCTTACCTGTCTTCCCGATTGTACGATCGCGGCCATAAATCTCCCGATAAACTGCCTCAACCCAATTTTTAAAGAAAACTGCAGTAAAACAAAAACCGGTGATTAAAACACCACGAACTTATTTATGATGCACCGAAGAAATGGGAACGTCCACGCAGCTCAAAATGTTCCCTGGCTACTGCTGTTTCCTGTTGTCCGCCGGGCTCTCCTTTCACCAGAAACTCACAAACACGCGCACACCCCAACCACTGACACTGGTGGGCACAACCCCCGTTTTATGGCCCAGTTCGAGAGGGCACAGTAACAGTAGAGAGGCTGGAGCGCTTCTATAGTAAGTCAGGCCACATGCCCACTTTGAATGTTTGCAGGCCACGGGCGTGGGGTCTGTATACTGGAAACTTTTGTTGATCGATCACTGGCGTCGCCTGAAACAATTTTTTTCCTGCCCCCCCCACCCCACATTGGCGGCGAGTCTCCCCTGATTTCAGAAGTCCCTAGGTTCGCAGGTATGAAGTTCATAGTGGTGGGGAAAGGGGGGGTGGGGCAAGCAGCAAGCCCTCGAACTCTGTAATATCCATCCCAAAATTTTTTTTACTTGGACCACTTTTTCTTAAAAGTGTACAAGAGACATTTCCAAGGAAAACTAACTCAACATGTTCACTAATGAAAGTGTTTATATCAAATACATTTTTAATGAAACCTTAGGGCACATGTTTATATTGGAGCAATGAAAAGAACTTTCATAGGAGTGTTCAGATAACTCAGTGTTATAATCGAATATGAATACTCAAGAAAAATGACCCCTGAAAACTATATCAGATATTTTCTCATTTCTGAAGCAGCACTGAAGTAAATGAGTGCATGCCTGCAATCCTGTCCACAGTCAAATATCTGAATAACTGAGGAGCTTTTAAATGCTAAATCATGCTCTTGATTACCTAGAGCACCACGGCAGTCACAATGACAAAACAAAACATGGAAGCGGCATATCAGCAGCTGCATGTAGTGTATGCTAGTGTTGTGCCCGCTGCAAGAGAGCAATGTAATAACAGCACCACATATATTGCTTTTGAAGGGATGCAAACATTGTGAGACTAGTGAAATAATAATACCGAACAAATCCTTATATAGGCTATTTAAAAGCAAGCCATTCTTAATGACGATAGTTGGGTACAACTTTAGAAGACAGGAGAGGCCCCGCCCAGATGACCGTAGCGCAGCAGCCAATTGCCTCCGCGACTAAAGAAATAGTCCTGCTAAAAAAATTGTGACTGCTCCGTCGATGGGGTCACCAGCCGTCCGGCTCATGACGTCACCTGAAGTGCGCGCCTATTGGTGAAGGCTCGTGTGCATCCGCCTTTGAGGGGAAAATGCCGCTGCCTTCTAAAGTTGTACCCGACTATAAATCAGTGAGCAGAAGCAATATGCCTCATGTGCCAATTCGGAAACTGGTGCCCCTATGCAAAAACTGCAACTATTCTGTAGCAGAATCATTTGGAATTGTCCTCGCATACATTGTTCTGTTGTCCTCAAGACTTGCAAGAAATGTTGCCGTCTTATATGTTTGGCAGAAATGGGTATTTGTCAACTTTGTATAGTGAACTCTCTAATTGATTAGTTAGGGCTATTGGATTCATGTTAGAACTTTAAACTTTATTTCGCATTTTCTCTTTTTTGCAGCAAAAAAACAAAATGCAAGGACAAGGAACAAAAAAAATTTGAACTATGTATTTACACACCACTAAATAAAAGTCTTGTAATGGTTTCTACATATCATACTGGACATGTAGACCAAGTTAAAGGGACCTTGAAATGGTTTTGATGATTTTGTACAAATGCTTTAGGCAGGTAGCACAACCACTTTGGATCATTAGCAGACTGATTTAAGAACCCTGCATAAAGTGTGTAGTTTTATTATAAGGTTTTAAATATGTGCATTGCTACAGATCAAAGTGGCGCTGCCAGCTGAGTTTTCAGCTGCTTCTTCCCATGGCATATCGCACGGATAAGTGACATCACACAGACAACCAATATGATTGGCTGACCCACTAACATGGGTAATTTTTCCAACCTAAGCATGAACAAATGTTTTATTAATTGTTTGAACACTTTATAATTTGTTGTATGCAAAGAAAACATTAACAGAAGGAGAGTACAGAAGGGGAGTCACATTTGACTACTACACTTGGGAACTTTCAATGGACAGCAAGCTTCGTCTGCCTGTGTTCCTATGTGCTCCATGTTGATGTGAGCTCTGTTATGTTTTGAGCTGCAAGCATAGCAATTCATGGCACGTCAAGCTTCAACTTTGTGTGCCTGTGCAAGGCAACCGGCGAGCGGAGTGACTGCAGTGCATTGGTACACTGAGCATCAGGCTCTCATTGTCCTATCAACACCGGGATGCCACTTCACGGCAGATTATCATCACAGTTCCTTTATTTAAACTGCAAAAGAGATTTACATTGTCCACAAGCTTACCTTTTGCAGATTGTTGGCTTACCAAAGAAGGAAGTGCAAGCAGTCAACGGCCAGAATTTTCGCAGCACCGGTGGCGTAAAGCCCAACCAAGCACTGGCAGACGGCCAACTTTTACAACAACAGCACCCATGACGGAAGGAAATACATTAGGATAGAGCAGCACGTGACAATCTTGAAGCCTAGTCAAAATATTTAAGGGAGAAATAGGACCTAGTCACGTGATAGGTAGGGCTCCGTGTTTTCGATGTTTATATTTCTTGAAAATCGGCGGGTGTTTATCGGCGTTTATATTTTGGGCGGAAATACGGCGTTTACCGGAGTTTATTTCTCGTAAATCCCCAATTCTCTGAAATTCGGAACTTTGCATTATTCTCAAAACCCCAAAATTTTAGATCAATTCATATCTGAACACTCAAACCTCAGAACACACGGAGCACATTTTATTTTTTCTAGAAGGTGTGAATACACATAAACATATATATGCACAAGCAAAATGCTTGACAACAAAACACCTGTATTTGTGCGTATAACAACCTTAGCTTAAAGCTTATTGTAAAACACGCAAGCATACTTTGTGAGGTTGCTGTCAGTGATCAAAGCGCGCTCCTTTCGATTGACGACTCTCAGCTTTGAAAATGCCCTTTCAACGTTGGAGCTAGAAACGGGAAGCGCCAGAACACGCAGTGCGCAGCGAGAAAGCACTGGCCACTATTGTGAAGTTTCCAAAACGACAGGGGTTCAACAATGTTACATATTTCATAGGACTGATAGTTCGCAAAAACACTCGGGAGCTGGCTCATGTCGTCAGTTTCAAGCACTAACTGAAAAATAGGCGCATAGGTTTAGAACGTGCAGGGCAGCTCATGCCACATTTGCATTCACAATTTGAACACAGTACCAAAACGATTCTTTGCTCTACTGGAGTTGATCGTACAGGTTCCTCTTAGGAGGTCAAGGAGGTCAAGGACTCGTCAAGGAGGTCGAACAGACTTGTGACATCTGATGCGAAGACCTCGGTTGGATCGCACCATTGACTGATGAGTGCGTGTAAACGAACCCCCAGTATGGGATAAACTTGGTGTGCCAGGGTACTCTCTGCCTCAAGTTTCTTAATAATTGAGAGTACGGCACACGAATTGGTCTTCAGAAACCTCATCTTAACGAGCAAGTCGTGTACAGCTTCAGGCGATGAAATAAGACTCATGACCCTCTCACACTTCGTTCCCTTTGCTTTGTCGCTTCCCAAGAAAGACAAAATGGCGCGCCAGTAGTCCAAAATATCTTCTAGAGCTTCATAAAAAGAGAACCACCTCGACGGACATGTGGTTTTCAGCGACTTGAAGGACATGCCCTTGTCCAAGCACACAAGACCAAACTTAAGGCGCAGCTCCCGCGACGACTTCAACAAGGCAGGAAAGTGCACAACAAAATCTTGAACTACGTTAAACGAGCTCGTTGTGATTCCATACTCCAGAGCGTTGTTGAGTAGGTGGCACGGATCTTTGAAGTGAAGCGCCTTGAATTCGGGAATGGAGAGTTGCAAGTCCTTGTGAAGCTTCTGCATGTAGGAAGCTGAGTCGGAGCACAATACAGCTACGTCGCCCAATACAGCTACGCGCTGTAAACTTTAAATCGGTCATACCAGACGATATAACAATGAGAGCTTAGAACTTGCCCTTTCGATAAAGAGTGGAACCAGATCATATTGGCCCTTGAAATCAGAGTTTATCGGATAAATCCGAATTGTCAGAAATTTTACCTCCGAATGTTTACCGGATTTTTTCGGATAAAACCGAAAATACGAAGCCCTAGTGATAGGCAACCGCTTGGTCGGCTCGCTTTAGGTTGCATCTGCTGTGGGCATTGCAAGGGTGTCTAATCCTACTCAAGAGGCATCGTGCACTAGGCCCCGGATAGCGGGAGGGGCTGCATCACAGGAGGTTGGCTTGCCAAGGCTGGTGGAATTATGTGATGCTCCCTCCTAGTTTTTTTTTTTCTTCCTCCATGTTAGTACTGACCACTGATCTCCAGTGAACCTGACCACTAAGCTAACTTGACGAATGAGAAGGAGCTTGATGTGGGCGAGTTGGTGTAGCATACTGGAACACTTGCGCTTGTCTGGTTAAGTGTTCCTTTCTAGTCCTCATGTGTTTTGCGCAACGTTAAATTTTCCAGTTGACGAATGAGTTCTGGGGGATAAGCAGTGCTAAAAAGGAGGTCAACAACTAAGGGTCTTTAGCTCACTTGATTTAAGGTGTTTAGCTTAAATTATGGTGCAAATTATTTCATAAAGCTGTATATTTATCATTTACACAAGTAAAAAAAAAACTTTTCAGGGACCCTTAGACTGCCATCAAATGAATTAATGTAACCGTATAGAGTACTGAGATTGCAAAACATGTGGTTCACTATAGTTCACTATAGTTTAACCTCTCTGTGACATATACTCAAACCACGACATAACGAACACGGACATAACAAATTATCGGTTAAAACGAAGTAAATAAAGAATAGTCATATACTCAGTGTTACAAATAAAGTTGATAACGAATTTTCGGATATAACGAAGCTATTTTCGTGGCAGATGTGACTTTGTTATAGTGAGGTTTGAGTGTAGTAGGGCAGTACGTGGTGCCACCCTGTTGTACATTGCCACTGTGCCACATTGTAAAGAGATTTGTCCCACACCTGCTGCTGTAGTGATTCTGTGACCATTCAGGAGTTGCACAAAGCACCAGTCGAAATCGGTCTGTGGTAAGATTCAAATGCTGTGGTAGATTCCTCTTTAGCTGCATTTTTGTGTCTTAGAGGAGTGGGACAAAGAGCCATGCTTTATTGTGGTACCACATGCATAATCAGGTAAATTTAATGATTAATATATGCCAATTATTTTGGTCTCCATAACATTTTTGAAATTGTCATGTACACTAAAAAAAAGGTGTGCGTCTTGGCCTCAAGTACACCTACCGTAAAATGACGAGCAAGCGCCCCCACCCCCGTTTTCTGGAGATCTGGAATAAGCGCCAGTGACCGAGCAAGTGACCCCCTCCCCCTCCTCCCCTGCGGCCACTTTTTTTTTCAAGATGAGCATCGCTTGTGTAAAAAGAACCACGAAAATGAGTACACTGAATGCGTATCTAATGTTGTTTATGAAATTCCGTTGTCATGTGGCCGGTCGTATATTGGTTAAACCGGTCGCTGCTTCAATGGTTTGACAGTGACGAGGCAGAATAAAAACAGTAAATAAATAAAGCATTTCATTAGAAACGTGGACGGGCATTTTTTTTATTTTAGCGGCTCTCCCGTCGCCATCTTGCATTTCGGTCTGGGACCGAGCAAGCGGCCCCCCCTCCAAATCTGGTCGGATTATGCTTCACCGTAGGGGGGGCGCTTGCTCGGCATTTTACGGTATGCTTCAGCTGTTTCAAGTATATGCTCTCATCATGATGTCTTGGTATGACCTGCGGAACAATATCTACGTCGGGTAGGCAAGATGCCGGATCTGTTCAGCTATGTGAACATTCAAATTAAAAAGCGCCGTGTTCTTACCAGTCAAGCGATTGCAACCAGTTTGACTTGTTTGACCTTTGATGGCACATTAGTAATAACGAGGCATCATCATCAGTGTGGGCATAACTCAGTTGGCAGAAGAGCATGTGCATCTTCAAGGCATGCCGATAATGTCAAAAGAGCCAGCCGCCTTCAAATTGTGTTTGCCTTCTTAACCGTGGCTGACACCCAATGTGGAGGATTGGCCATGAATTGCGTGGTTATAAATCTTGTAATTTGTGAAGGGGGTAACTTATGAATTATTGATGGCTCATGATCTTTTTCATTCATACGATCTTACAGGGCTTTTTATCTTTTTCTTAAACTGTCGTGTTTATCTGTTGTTCTGAACATATTTTCTTTTTGCTTGGATACTGAAGTTTTCAGAATGTTCAGTTGGTGGACAGCGCTTCATCTATATGTTTGTTACAGCGAAGCTGTTAATGGCTATGATTCGGAGCACACCATGATCCGGGGTTTCGTGGTGGCATCTGCGTCCAGTACTTGCAAGCCTTCAGTAGGCACCATGACACGACTCTCTACAGCGGAACGTATGAGATCCTGAGTCCAGTACTACGGAGCGCAGCTGTGTTCTTTAAGTTCGCGTGTATTGTTTCTTTTTTATATGCTCCCTTCTTTTTATCTCCCTTAATCCCCTCCAGTGTAGGATAGCAAACCGGACGCGCGTCTGGTTAATCTTCCTGCCTTTCCTTCCTCTTTCTCCTCCTCCCAGTCGGGGTGAGGCAGAGGTTTGCCTCGACTAGAGGCTTTTGACCGAGGAGAGAGTGTGGACTCCATTAGTGCCTTATTTGCTTTTCTTCCTTTCGTATTTGACTTGGTTGTTTGCGCGGTGGTTCATGAGGGTTGCGATCGAGGAGGGTTGCCTCGGTGGATGTCATCTGTGGACGCCGTTAGCGTCTAGTTCATCCTTCTTCCTTTCGTCTTGTCTGTTTGCATGGTGGTTCAACAAACAGACAGCCTTCTGAATGCATCTGAACCTTTCATCAAACTTCTGTGCTGTGTGCTGCACAGCTTCACTGGTCAACCACCTTCACAGAGTGAAGGATGTCGAAGCAACCTCAAATGACCCGCGGAATTTAACCAAGCATTAATCAGCCTGCTTAATACTACATAGGCGTGCGCATGTGGGGGAGGGGATGTAATCACCTAAAGGGGGGTGCCAATTCTGCCCCATACAAAGGCGTTGCCCATACCTTTACTCAGTCGGACTTTTCACGACATTTTTTAATGCGCTGGGTCATGGCTATGCATGTTTTTTGACGATAATGGCGACCAAGGACACCTAATGTTGCATTCAAGAAACAATTTACATCCCCTTACCCCGGTAAGACGGGGGCCAATGGCAGGCGTTTGTGAGAAGCGCGTCATCGCTTCATTTTCATTTTCACATCCATTGCGGAGCTCCTTTCGGCCTCAATCAACGGGAGGGAGGGGGTGGAGGCTGCGGTGAAACTTGCCCCCCCCCCCCCCCCAATGGTGTACCCTGCCCACTCCTCGCAGTGAGCATGATCCATAGATACAGACAAACCAAACAAGTTGAAACAACTAAGTTTGGGAGCTGCTGTGGGCTGCGGCATGGTAGTCTTATGGTAGCGCGAGAAGAAGCGAAGTACAAGCATTCTCTTATTAATATTTGTGAAACCTTTGTCGTTTACCCGATGCACAGTTGTGCGCACCATCCGCCATCTCAATGAGGGAGTTCTGTGCGCGCTAACCACAGAACACGTACTGGTGGTAGTGGTTTGAAGAGGAAAAGGCGCCTAATTTCTGCAGCCCGTACCGGTAGGGAGCACGGCGCAGCGCCTCATCATCCCGTGCCGCCCGTCATGCCGGCTTGACTGACCTTGACGATCTTGCTTGCTTGCTTGCTTGCTTATTCCTTGCATTTGGCTCACACCCACAACGGGGATAAATAATAATAATAAATAAAATCAGGGAAAGGGAAAAGTGGCTTTTTTTAAGTAGAATAAGACGATTCTCGTGATACGAGGAAAGAAAATAAAGAAATAAATAAGATTAACAATTGGCAGAGGACATTGGTACATTGGTTGCGCGTCAGTTGGCGTCGGTAGCGTCGGTGCACATGTATAGGCCTCGTGCGCTGCTGTTTCAAATCGGATATGCAGCGCCACTGCGGCGGCTGCTGGCAAAATGTCCCTGTTCCCTCCGTACCGCCGCGCTTGGCCGCAGCAGGTTGGCAATGACCCCTAGCAGCGCAAGCGTGTGTACGCGGCGAAAAAAGTCGACTTATATCTGCTCTTGCGAGTTCACATGTCATAAGAGCCTCAAGAACACGGCCGGGAAACTACCGACATTGGAATTCGTACGAGGCTGATCGGCAAAAACGTTGGATCGCAGCCGTTCGGAGCGCCCGATAAGCAAACTGGTCCTGTCTTGGCACAGTTTCTTTCGATTTCTATCCAAGTCACTGGCTATTGACACCCTTCCTCGTCCTTACTCCCGAATCTTTTTTAAAATTCTGCATGTGTATGTATATTATTATACACGCACACATTGAAACGCGCACGGACGAAGATACATAAAGTATGATTTAACCCCCACCGAAAAAAAAAAAGTTGTGCCTGCGCTACTGTCCCAGGTAATATTGACACATTGTTGGTTCCCCTGATCCTCTTATTTACTGTTCGCCCGAACGGAGATTTGTGGCAACGATTGCGGCGCAAGACACTCCTCTGCAGTGCCCAATTTGTCGGCTGTGCACGACTGTATCTGAGGGGCCTCAGGATCGGCTTCATGATCGCACGACCTAGACAAAAAACACAGTTGCACATGTTCAAAAATATAATTTAGCAAAGTGTTTGACGTACCAACAACGCTAGAAAACTAAAAGACGGGAACTTCATGCGGTCTCTATCTTTTTATCGTTGCTAATATGTCATTTCAACTATCCCCGCTTTCTGCTAATGCGCGCCGGTCACAGGACAAGCGACGCGCGAGGCTGCCGATAAAAAGTATTCTCTATCGTACGCCAAGAAAAAAGTTTACTCGCTTGTAAACGCTCGTCGTACTCTACGCTTTTTATTTGTGCGACGCATTTTCCGAATATTTTCGACGGACCGACGGCACTTGGAGTTCTTACCTCACGCAGTAAACGTGATTAGCGGCGTACAAGTCGCCACGCCGAAGCGAACTACTTTGTTTGAAGTATTCCTGAACGTTTGCTATCCGTCCGTAGCCGCAAAAAAAGCAAGCAGGGCTTGTTTTGCGTTCACATTTTCACGCATCGACGTTCGCCACACACAACTTCGAGGTACGCGCCGGGAGGAGAACAGGGACAAAATGCGCGAAGTGGCCGCATTGGCGCTGCGCACTCGGGAGAGCGGTGGCGCCATCAACTGAGCGCACGAGGACTATATCTGCAAATTTCTCACACAATTTATTACACAAACATATAGTCCTCAAATCACAATAAAATGTCATCAATATATTAAAATAACATATACAATTGTTTGTGAGGAACATTAGCTTATCGTATTCACAGCATATCACTTGCGCCATTGTCAAGGAAGCGTCGACGCGTCGACGCTAGTGTGTGCTTTCCTTGACAGCCCGTAGACCCGTAGACCGCGGTGCTCGGTAGTTGTTCCGAGCCGTTGGAGTTATTCCTCGATTGGCAATATATCTCTGCTAAGCTTTTCTCTCGTCGCCTGATTTCTTGAGAAGTCGGTGAGCTGCCATAAAACTATAACGAAATTGAGTGGGACACTTTAGCGTTGATACTAATTACGATACCGAACGAGTGTTCTTCAGGGTGTCGTTTACCGAGACGTGAGCACACCATCTCGTTTTTTTTTTTTAAAGAATGACTGTAGATTTAATTTAAATGCTCACTACTATTCGAAGTTTCTGATTATTCGTATTAGCGCATGATAGTTGCGTGTGGTTGATAACATTGCTGCGATAAACGTGCTTACGATCTTCTGTGAACGTTCGTTCATATGACATAACTTGAGGCGAATAAGCAGTTCATTTCAACGTGGCTGTACCTTTGCTATTCGGTTCAGGTAAGCTGTCGGAGACAATGAGTTCTTCCGAGGAAGTATCGTGGATATCCTGGTTCTGCGGACTACGAGGGAACGAGTTCTTTTGCGAGGTAAGCGTGCGACCGGCAACCTCGTTACTGCTGTTGGCAGGCAGAACACTGCTGTTGTAGAGTTGTTCGATAGTCTTGTCGCCTGTACAGTCAGTGGTTCTACCGTTATTTATCGTAGACCTGCCTTCAATTAGGCTGATCATGTTAATTTGCTCGTAATGCTTCAGCTCAGGCAAGGAGGGAAAAGAAAAGGTCTTAGACCGATGATTGAACTAACAATTATTCATTGTCAAACTGCACTCTCTGACAACTATGTCACTGCATCTTTCAACCAGGGAAGAGATATTGCACATTGATAAGTCATCCTACATCATAAAAATGACTAGAATGAACAAGATTAATAGTTTGGAGCACAGAGCGCGGCCTTTTATGGAAAGAAGCCTTGGTTAGTTCTAAATTTCGACTGCGACTGCAACTCTTCATGGACAAAACACGTAATTGTGAGGTAATATCCGGGAAAACAGTTAAAATAACAACCACACCTAGCAACTGGCTTATCGTCTGCTCAACACCATGTCAAAACCGTCTGTGGACCAGCAACTGTCACGTTGAGAACGCAAACTCACTCTGCCTATTTGCGTGGGGAACTCTTGCTGCTACTGTGTGTGGCTGTGCTGGAGTTCAGCTCTCATTTTGATCATGCCTATGCATGTTCTTGTGCTGTCATCTTTCCTAACAGCTGTGGACCTGTAATATGAATTAGTTGTGAATGCTAACAAAACACATGGAAACAAAAAATTGGGATGCACTTAATGGTAGCTAGCATGCATATATCAATTTTGGATCACAGTAGTGTGTCGCTGCATGCAGTTTCATGTGACCTTCTATGCAGATTTAGAATCGTAGTGCTTTATTGGGTGCCTAACATTGTTTGATTCTGCAAGTAAAAAACACTTCCTCTTCATTGCCTTTCTTCATCATCTCATTAAACATTTTGGTCAATTGGTAGTCCTTTTATAGTTGGTTTTTATCCTGACTTGCTGTTGTATAGACGAGCCATATCTTTGACAGGCATCAAGGAAATGTAAAATTTAGTTTTCTGTCTGCGTGTATGTGGTTGTCACTTACAGGTTGATGAAGACTACATTCAAGACAAGTTCAACTTGACTGGGCTCAGTGAGCAGGTACCTCACTACAGGCAAGCATTGGACATGATTCTGGACCTTGAGCCAGGTATGTCATTGGAATTGGTGCTCATGTTGTTCTGTTCTGCAAAGGACGTCCTTTACTGGGCTACAAGGCCATGCTGAAGTGCTCAGTTTCTTTAAATGAGAGGGTGTTCTTGGTCTGTGGACACGCAAGCCAGACATAACACCATTACATGCAGCAGTGAAATTTTAGCTGTCTTCTTTGGCTTTACCAGCCCTCGCTTTTTGGCTCCTTGAGAATGCAATGGATCACATTTTACATCCATAACGGAGCATAAGGTGTGTTTCCGAATTATAGGGAACAGGAAAGTTCAAACATGGACGGGAGAACATTTCCAAGTTTTCTAGGAAATGTGGAAGTAGAAATTGTAATTGCATCTTAACCGACTTGTCTGCTCCTTTGTTGGCTTCTGGTGCGTTATACCTTTGTCACACGGGCAGCTTTAACTACGGTTATGCTTAACTGTGGTTAACAAGATTAATCGCAGTTAACGCTAACGCGGGTTTGCCATTGCTACACAGGCTCATTTAGCTCAGTTGAGCAAGCAGACTAAATCATGGGCTGGTCATGTGGTCAGCAAGAAGTTTGGGCACACCCTTGGCAAGTTTTGTGGTACGATACAGCACTTCTAAACCTCCGCTACCCTAGCTCAGTTTGCGATAACCATGGTTAGGAGACTAACTGCGGTAACGTCTGCAGTGTAGCTACCTCTAACCGCTGTTAAGGCTGTCCGTGTGACAGGGGTATTAGCCACCATGAATGAGTTTATGGGATACAGGGAAAGTAAACATGCTCATAATATTTCAATTTTCTTAAGTCCTTCAAACAGATTTTTACGCAGTATATTTTTTGAAAGAATAACATTGTAAACACTTGATGCGCTTTTCAGGAAACTTTCTTTTTTTTGCAAGTTATATCAAAAGAAGAGAAAGTGATCAAAGGCTTGTTCTTTATTAGACACAACCTAGTGAAGCCAACAGGCAATAAAGCCAAGGATCACCGTAGGAGGTATTATATGTAGCTTTTACCTGTAGTGTTGCAACTATGACATGACTGGAAATTAATTAAACGAAAAAATCTCCAGGCTTGCGCGGAGCACGCTGCACAGTCACAGCGAAAGCTGGAAGAGTGGCCGTTCTAGTCTGTTGTAAACTCTCTTGGGCAACTAATACAAGTACACTTGCAAGGTACCCACTACGCCATAAATCACCACAATTCTTAAGATGTAGGGAAGCACCCACTGTGCCATTATTTATCATTAGGCGGAGGAGCGTGGTACTCGCGACACATCAGTAAGGCATTATGTCCACTTTGTTTGTGCAGTGGCTGATGGTAATGAAGAATTATGGCTGAGGCCTTCGTAATGGGTTGGAAGCATTCAACGACCCACTCATTGTGCAGTTCACATTGTGTGATGCCTGGTTGTTATTTTAATCTTCTACCACGCTATATTGCACATGTTAACGCGATTCCTTGCCCGATGTGATGCCTGCATGGGGTCGTTTTGTGAAGAAGTTTGAAGCACCGGCGTGGCTCTGTGGTACAATACTAGAATGCCACGCAGAGGGCCCGGGTTCAAATCCCGTCCAATGCTAGATATTTTTCTGTCATTTATTTTTTCTTATTGCACGCGATAGCGGTACGGACACCGGCGGCAATGGCGGACAACTACAGCACCAAAATCGGCTGTTGTTGTGATCTCATAACAGCATTCGCTGGAAAACTACTTAACATTGGTGGGGACCAAACCCACAACTTTCATATTGTGCATCTGATGCTCTACCAATTGAGCTACCACAGTAGTCATTCCCCCATCTACTTTATTGGGTATTTCTGTGCGTGTGATCTTCGGAGTGTTAGCCAGTGCTACTTGTAGCCATGGTAGCAAGTGGGGAGTGGCAAGTGTAGCCGTTCAGTAATCCTACAAAGGTGTAGTAAAAATCAGTTTGTTGCCTTTGGCACCACCACATCAGTATTTTGAGTGCCCAGTAGTTAATTGTCCATATTGAGTATAGTTAATGCATTGTCATTTCTTCCAAGAAGCAAGCTTTCTGGTGCGCACAACTGTATATCAGGTTAAAAAAATCATGCGACTTCATTTTATTACCTTGAAGATCCTGTTTGGGTTATTAATAAGGGTTGGTTAGTACGTTTACACAATAAAAAGCGGGTGTTAAGGTGAGATAGAAGTTTGCACAGTGTCCAGAAATTCCAAGTGACTTGTGATGGCAGCAGCATTGTGGGGCAGGCCATTTCAGTCTCTGGCAGCCCTAGGAAATAATGAAGCTTGAAATGTTACGGTTTGTGTTATGGTTCATGTCACGTAGCAGTTACTTCGGTGGTTAATAGCGCATCATTTTATGATAATTTGTGAGAGTATGTCAAGCCTCGTTCCTGCTTTCTTGTACCAGATGACGAACTGGACGACAACCCCAATCAGAGTGATCTAATAGAGCAGGCTGCGGAGATGCTCTATGGCCTCATCCATGCCCGTTACATTCTCACAAACCGAGGCATTGCTCTCATGGTAAGTGCATCAGTTTCCCTTCAAAATGATGGTTAGCCAGTCTTGTTGATACAAACACATAGTACACTGTAAACAGCCAAGAACGGAGGCACATATTAACGGTACACATGACACAGGCACTGACTTACAACAAAAGTTGAATTGGTGAGCGTGAAATGTGTAGGCAGAAATGGCAGTGAAAAAAAGAACACGGGGCAAGCATAGAAAAGTGAATGGCTTATGGTTCCTGGCATGCGAAGGCAGAAAGGTGTTAAAGGAGTACTGACATGAATTTTAAAATTTTTCGGATTGTTGCTCTAAATGAAAGCACGGGTGTCGATAACCCTAAAAAGAGTGTCTTGGTGCCTGGGGATGCATTACATATATTTTTAATACCGCTTCTTTCAACCAGCAGTTTCGGTTTCGGTTTCGAGAGGGCGGCTTCGTAGTGACGTGTCAAGTCGGCCCGTGACGTCACGGGCAGACAGCAACCCACGAAATATGCACCTGCTGTCCTTTGCTGTCAGTCGAACGTGGTTCATGATGAGTGAACTGTCGTCCAGTGCCTCCGACAGCGATTTCTGTGATTTAGGCTGCATGCAGGACCCAGATTTCGCAAACCAAGTGAGCCGACTTGAAACGTCATAGGGCTCTGCATGCGGTGAAGCTGCCTTGCAGATGCTGGGAGATGAAAACTTTGAAAATCAAACTTAAATATTTATACGTGTTTCCCGGATGCGGTGTGGGGAGAGCGTTAACACTACATGCCAAGGAAACCAAAAACGTCCGTTTTGTTGCACTTCAAAATCGTGTCAGTACTCCTTTAAAGAGGCCCTGCAACATTTTTCCAAGTAATCAACTGACCTCACTATCTGAATTCATTGCCTCGTGAATCTATTGCCGCAAAAAATTTTTTAATCCATAAAGTACGAGCAGAGTTCTAGGGATTTGTTGCATGCTTTAAGCGCCTTCTCTATCCTTTTCTCCCAACAAGCGCACTGATAGCTACACGGGGTGACGACAAAGGGGCCAGAAGCTACGTCAACATGCTTCATGACCTTGAGCACTTTTTCTTTTTTTTCTTTCAACGCACCTACTCACTTTCAGAGTGATCATCATGATCACGAGCACGCTGGTGTAATTCTAGCACCATAGAGCTTGGTGTAGGTACATGGCAGCACTTTGTGGCGAGCACTTAACTATGCAGCAAACGAATCATCAGATCAGCCAGTGGCTGTGTCTCTCCATCTATGATGTAGTCGGGCCGGTCTATCACTGAATTAGCCGAAAGAAGAGTGGGCGATTTCTAGCTGCCTTTGGAACGTAATTGTAAGTTCATTCTCACGTGTAGTGCTATAATATTTGGCTCACGTGTTCACAGGAGCCTCGACTACCAATCGGCAGTGTTTTCTCACCATGTCCAAAAAGTGTTGGAGGGCCCCTTTAAATATCTGGTTTTCTTGTCAAGTATAGTTGGATTGAACTGGCACTTAAAGGGCCACGCTTAACAGTGACAAAAGGCCTCAACGTTGCATGTGCGCTGATGCTCATGCCTTTCCATGATGGTGACTAGATTGAAATCCAGTTTGCACTTACATGACGTGCAATGTAAGGCTAAATTGCTGCCATACTTCTGTTTAACTTTGTTGGCGTGCTCTCAGAGGCAGTCAGCGAGGCAGCATCCTGTTTGGCCCATGTAGAAACTGCTGCAGCCCAGAATGTCATATACTCCTGTGATGCAGCTCGTGAAGGGCACTTGATGTTACTTTTCACATCCTTTGTTTCTTGGAGGTATATAAAGGCTGTTGTCAATTCTGTAAATAGGGGTGTACAGTCCCGTCTATGTCAGTGTAGAGCACGCGAGCAGCCGGCTTTGCTCTACAGGGCAACACCTTGCAGTGGTTGCAGGTTCTGACTTGGTTTGCCCAGGAGCATTCACGGCCCACTAGACATGCAGACATCTATCGTTGCTTCCCCTGTCCAACGTATTGTTGATGCCGTTGCAATAGTAACAAACGTGGTGCCTGACATCTGACTTGTCAGAATTTGAGCAGGCACTACTGCTTCGATGCGACTCTTTGTCTGCCATTCCTTGCAACGACACTCCGTATCACTCGCTCCTCTGTCTTAGAAGGGAATGTGTGGATCGACAAGGGCAGTGAAGCACGATTGCCCCTACCAGTTGAGCATCCTGGGACTGCGCAAAGTTGTTTCGCGGGTTGTTCAGTAAGCTGCCCAAATAACTAAAAGGGTGCAGCGGCATCAATTCACTGAAGGGGATTATTTGTACTGCTTCAACAACAATCAAGAGTGCACCGCATGTGCGGAAAGAGGCAGCTCACAAACATACAGGAGCAAGAGGAGGGGAGAGAAGCCTTTTGTATGGACATCTGACCCATGCAAGCAAGAAATCCAGAGGCAAAATGGCAGCCAGCGCATCTGTCGTGCTTTGTAGTTGTAGTGATCTTTCTTGTTGCCATGGCGTCTTTTCGGGGTTCAATGAAAAAGTACAGAAAAGAAAACGTGTTCTATAGTAATCTCAGCTCTGATGCCAAGCCACAATCTCTTTTAACGTTACACTTATCCAGTCATAGGCTTGCGCTCTTCTCAGTCATTCCGCCCACAATAGTTCTGGCAAGCGCCACTACGTGCTGATGTGGTCGGCAGCGATGTAGTGACTTTATTGCGTGATTAAAATACTAAATCATCTGATATGGGTGCTTAGACCTATGCTAATATTATCCCCAGCCATCGGTCTACACAACCCAGAAATAAAAAGTAGGGCCTTTAAAGTGTTGGAGGGCCTCTTTAATGCATAAATACAGGATGAAAATGGCAGCCGCAAGCCGCATATGCAAGCCCGATGCATCTGCTTCTTTCAGCTAACTTCAGTACAGCCACAAGGTGCCTGCCATAGTCCACTTCTTGCATGCTTCAGCACCTATGGAGGTTTATAGGTGTACTGTTTTTTCATTCACCTGGTGTCACGAGTAGAAGCTGGCATCTTCTGAGAATCTAGGGTGGCCCCCTCTATTAGGCAGACAAGCAACCATTGTTTATTTCTTGCTTTAGAACCTGTTAATGAAAACTATAGTTTTCCATTACCATGCCTAGATGGTGCTAGCTGTGCTATACTAGCATGTGACAACACTGTGGGAGCAGAATTTGGTGCATAAGGTGCTTCTAAAGGACTGGTCTGTTCAGTTTGTTTGTTTGGTAGCCAGTCTCAGAGCTTAGTGTCTTATGCTGCGTCTGACCTTTTACATACAGATTGAGAAGTACCAAAATGGAGACTTTGGTTACTGTCCCAGGGTGTACTGTGAAAGTCAGCAGATGCTCCCAATTGGTGAGTTAGACCCATAGTTTTGGATAGTTTGAGCTGGTGTGTGCAGTTGTGCAATACTTTTAAATAACTAATTGAATATTGTCTTGTTCTGTTCAATCCTTGAATTTAATTTAGTCATTATTCACAAGTTCGTGTTACATGTGCAGGATCAGATGAAATACTGAATCAATAATGTGATAACTTCCATTCCATCCATTGTGAACATAAAGCATTATGTAAGAGCGATGTATACACCATCACTGAGAGAGCCAGATACTCTCAGAGAAACCTTGATCAATCGCTTAATTTTATTCAGGCATGACATTCGGCAGTAGGTATCGTGCAGCACTATTTGTGTTGTGCAGCTGTGTACTCTCTTCTGATTAAATCTGAAAATGTTTGTTGCAACATTATGTGATGTAAAGGTAGCACCATCTGCAGCAACCATTCTACCTTTTCTTGCTCTGCCATTTCTGCAGATGAGTTGCATTTGTGGTTTGGTCCCAGTGGTACACCGAGATACAAACTGCCCTGCAAGGCTACCTTTATATAGTACTTTGTTTTTATAATGTGCACATACTCCGAAGAGTCCCAAGTATATACAGGCAATCTCCCGTATCTGCCCTCCTCCATGAGCCCCTCTTAGCAAAGTGGGGTGTCAAATAACATAGTGACTCATTCTCTGCCCCTCCAGAATCCAGTGGGCATGCCTTTTTAATCTGCTAATGCATGTGACACCTCACCTTTATTTAAAAAAAGCAATAGGCAGTATGGCACCTGGTACTAATTAAAGATACATACAGATTGAGATCTTTTCTTGCTAGCAGCTGCACCTGCACATTCCTAGACTTGATGCCATACACAGTACCACCACTTTATTCTGCCCAGCATAATTAGAAAAAAAAAAGTAACACCTTCGCTGCAAGGGCAAAGCAATTAATGCGATAGCAACAACTTGGAATGTTATACGAAGTAAGACTAGCAACTCGCTGCTTTAGCATGTGACCTGGTGTAGGAAACACGGCTGTTGCTGCAGCGAGTGAAGCGACCGTCGTGCTGTGTAGGGCTTCGACACAAACTTCATGATGAAAACATAACTCTTGCAAAGGTATGGGCCGTCTGCGGATCCCCTCTAAATACCTATATGGCGTGCGCAACAGTTAAAGACCACGTCTGCCCGGTCAAAGTATGGATTTCCTACTGGAGACGCTCAACCCCCACTGCTACCTCTCCATATGCCCTTCTTGCGGCGTAAGTGGCTAGCCCGGCATGTTTCATCTCTGCTTGAGCCGCGACCATCAGCAGCCCTCGCATACTTTCACTAACACATAGAACACATAGAACATGTGAAGTGCAGTGCGATATTATCAGTTCGAACTTTATACTGAACATGATGCCGAAGGCAACGACAAAAATGCGCCTGGAGTATCATATAATTGCTGTCGCAATAATTCCAATTCTGTGCCATCTGTTGTATTGTCACATTGAATGCATGTACCGATTCCCCTTCTTGCTCACAACAATGAAAGAATTTGAAACTTCAGAAATTTCATTCGGCAACGATTCATAGTAGCTGCTTCGCAGGTCAGGGTTTCAGGCTTCCGTGGTGCCACTTTTCCATTAAAAATTTGTCATGTTTGCTTCAAGCATAGCTGTCAGCAGGGCTCTCTTATCTTAGTAGTCTTTCACACCATTCACTTCAGGCTGAGCCTCAACCTTCAATAAGTACACCCACAATTTATCTTTTTCATCTTAGGATTCCAGTAGCCTGTGGGCCATGGCTAGTGGTGGTTCATTCTGAGAAATCATTGTGCACGGGCCTCTTTGACGCACCAGAATCCTCATCGCCAGTTCTACGTTCTACCAGCCAGAGGTTGCCAGCTACATTGCGAAAACCAGACCAATATTGCAGGGCAAAAGGAGTTTCGTTTATTTCCTGCTTAGAAATACAGTCTCCGACCGATTTTCCGGACCTTGCAGGGTCTGCGAAATAGTCTGAAAAATCGAACAGTCCGAAAAATGGTTAAGACATGAAAATGAAGTTTATTTGGATTAGAACAGCCTAGAAAGACCCCCAATGATGCCCTGCTTCATGCTGTGCTTGGGGACAAACAGATTTGGTTGTATTTGGGCTACGGTAACAACATCAGTGCTTTGGCAATCACTGCCGCCGACCGTTGCGGGCAGCATAGTTGGTGGTTCCATGGCACCAAGCTAACAAAACTTGATGTAGGTCGCAAAAAGATGCACGCAACGTCTCGTCTGTTTGGTGAGATTTAACGATGCAGTCTGGGGTTCTTAACCTGCACTGACATCACACACTATGCGAGCCTCCAGCATTTTACCTCCATCGAAACACTATCGCCGCGGCTGCGATCGAACCCGCATGTTTCAGGACGTGCACGTTAACTGAGTGCTACTGAGCAACCGCAACAGCAGGGAACATGTGACGCGCACAACAGCTCAAAAACACTCGACACGACACCAACACAACCACGTGCGGAATGACAACCGGAAAAACCACATTCTTTTCCATCCTCCATGGGAAAAACAATCACACAAATATGTTAAAAAACCTACCGGCGTATTAATGATGACGATAAGGCTGACTGAAAAAGAAAAGTTGCATCCCCTAGACAGTTTTTCCTGCCAAGGAAGATAGGACACCGGAAGATTGTGCACACTTCCAGTCTTGGAGGCAACGCAACTAGCCACTGGAAGCCAAACTTGACCAAGCCAACAGAAAATCTAACATGGCGGCTTCCAAATTGAGCGGCATGGCTCAGAACGAGCTATTTGGTCCGAAAAATCGAACTTTAGGGCATAAGTTTGTCTGAAAAATCGGACACGAAAATGCATTAATGCTATGGGAACCTTGACGGTGCATTAATAAAGTCCAAAATATCCAACAAGTCCGAATTTTTGGAGTCCGAAAAATCCATCAGCAACTGTATACAGTTTGTCCCGTGTAATTTGAACCAAGACTTAAGAAATGAAAGACTTGTCAGATATGGCTCACATAGTCCTTTTTTCCATGTTGCAAAGCATTCTCAATATTAACCCTTTGAGGGTCAAATTTTTTCGCGAAGCGCACTGCAAAAATGTGTAATTTTTTTATTGCTGAATTAAATTATTCAGACGAGTATATTTAAGAAAAAAATTGTCTAAAATATTTTGTGTGACGTTAAAGTGACAAAAAAAATAATTTTTGTTGTTACATACACATGGTTTATTCATAACATGAAGCAAAATCCTAGAAAAAACACTTACACGATTTTTTTATAAAATAAAAAAAAATTGTGCATTGAATTAAACGTAGCTCACAGACATACAAATATACACTTGGGGAATAGTCTACATCGGAAGAATCGCCGCTCAACTCACTAGTAGCAGAGCAACCGGCGCGCACTTCTATAGCGTAAGCGAACTGCATGAGCGAGCGCACGGAAGAAAACTGTATGGTTGTGCGTCAGTCTGGAAAGCAAAACGAGTGAAAAAGCTATAACAATCCTTCGTGTTATCGCCAACGAGACGGAGTTGTTTTTCAGTCCCCAAAATAGAAAACGCAACCACGGCAGCACCGTTTGTGTAATTTAGCGCTGCACGAAAACAGATGTAATCGTGCCCCGGGGAGCAATAAACAATAGTAACAAGCAGTCGCACCTTGAGGGATTAGAAACCAGACAGCCATCAGCTTTGTGGGCGCGAGAAGCGATAACCACCCAAAGGACGAAACCGAAACCAGCCACACCGCACTTGCGCGCCCGGGTGCACAACAGAAAGCTGGCGCACTGCTTTGGAAAGAAAGAAAACGGAGAGACATTGGCGCATGAAAAAAATGCCACGTATTCTCAAAGTGTGGCAGCACGTGTCAAGTAAGAGAAATGATCGAAAAAGGCACGCGTTTTAAACATACAGGCATGTTGTACATGTACAGCGAAAACCCTTTGGTGCCTGTTAGTGTTGCCGTACATGTACAGCGAAAACCCTCAAAGGGTTAAGAAAGCCACATGATGGAGCGCTCGTGCATGATATCGTGCTGCTCTCAAGCGTGTTATCAGTGGGCTCGGCAGCTCTCGGCCAGCAGCGTGCATTTGCGCAGTCATCCTACTAAAGCTGGCACAGATGCCAGCCACCATCAAAACACTCTGCCACATCCGTGTGCCCATAGTCTCGCTGCAGGTGACCTTGTTCACCGATTGCACGCGCACGATATCAGTGCGCGAGTGCTCTGTCACGTGGATTTTTCTTTTTTTCATTTACAATCGGTGAAAACTATTCAATCGGTAGTTTCTGGAGCTTCTGTACAAGTCCGCGCTTGGGCATTTAGCTAATAATTAAAAAGTTGGGTAATTAAACATAACTAATGATTTAGATAAGGGGAAAATAAAAAATAGCCTGAGTAACTCTAGGCTATTGTGAATAGTATGCGTTCAGTTCAATTCGCGTGCGACGCGCTTTTCATTTTTTAAGTCTTGGTCCAAGTTACACAGGACAACTTGTATAGAAAAGGGAGAGAAAGAAGGAAAGAAGGATCGTGGATGCATGTGCTAGGAGGCATTATTTAGCCCAGACTTATTTGCAGCAGTTTGCTTATATCAGTGCCATGCTTTTAATTTACTGGCACTTGCCTCATCCAGTATCACCATCTCTTTTTTGACAGCTCGATAGATTTATGCGGATTAAAGATGACTGCACTTTGGCAAACACATAGCGTTTCAACAACACCAATGCTTAGATTTTTGCATACCTGCCAAGTCTCCCGCATTACGCGGGAGACTCCCGGATTTTGAACGTTTCTCCCGGTTGTACGGGTCATAGAGAAATCTCCCGGAAATCCAGTTTTGCCCCGCGCGTCCAGTGCTTTGTCAGGCCACATGAGCAAAGTTGTCTCGCCACGTAGTAGAAAGGATTCTTCTTCTTCTTTTTAACGATGGTAAAGGTTCAACTCGGTTTCATTGCGCATGAAGTAGCTGTGCACTTTGCGCCGCAGTCCAGCACTTAAGGGGAGACACTGGTCTGAAAATTGCTTGTCTCAATTTTTAGTATTTCTGGCTGAAATTTACGCACAATATGTATTTTCAACTGCTGAAAACAAATATGCAATTACTTTTTGTCTATCGTGCACGGATTGTAAGATATTGACTGTTCCATACACTTGCATTCTGCCCAGACTTTTGACAGCTTTCTCACAAAATACCTTTATGAATTTGATATCACTGCATCCTATAAAGACCAGAGAGTGCAACATAACCATAACTTAATTTTTAGCTGTATCCATTCAAAAGGTATGGCCTTAACAAGTACACTAATGAGAAATCAGAAATTGTTGCTTAATTTTACTGCTACTTAAATCACAGTTATTAAGAAAAACGTTGTAATTTCTTGGTTTTCTTGCACTAATCGATGCATAAGCTTTCAAATACCGCAAAAATTATCAAAATCTGACCGCTACATCAAAAGATATTGTGGGCAACAGCCTATAATGTGATGAAAAATATGATTTTGAGAAAATGAGAAAAGAAGTTTAGAAACATGGTGGGCACTTATTTTGAACTGGAAAAGGCCTGAATTGGTGTTCTTAGGATAGTAGAAGCCACCAGGAACATAGTCATCATTATTCTTCTTAGTATGGTTTCTTTTGACACTGGTCTCGCTGGTGATATGCTGCATTCTTGCAGCTGCCGATATCACTTCCTCCCGAATGCATGAGCAATTCTGAACTTCTAACGACTGCCTGCCATTGCACTGTCATCAATTAGGCATCTCCGCAAAATGGCGGACAATGCGACGATGCACCACTGTCTAGCAGAAGCATCCTCAAGCATCCAAGATGGAAGGAATAATTTACCCCGTGTGATAGAAATGCACCAATGCTGTGCGAGCACTTTTTTTTTTTAAGCGCAATGGCTTCGCCTCTGCTAGATGAAAAGCGTTCTTGTGCTAAGAACAGCTAATAGAAAAGTGTGTGTTTCAAATGAGACCAAAATGGCTGTGCTACTTAATGTGGTTCCTGCACAATGCGCTATTGAATGGGACTTTTTGAGGTGCTTTGGTGAGCAAAAATGGTCAGGAAACTGACTTCAAGACCAAATAAGTCGACAAGTATGCACTACATGTCTGTAATATTTTGGAAATGACTTTTTTAGACCTTCTAGATTATAAAAAAAAATAGTTGAGAAAATTGTTTTTTTCAAAATTTTTCCGCCTCCCAGACCAGTGTCTCCCCTTAAAAGGGTAGCCGATGTCTGTCGAGATAGCGCGTTCGCCAGCGCTCGCGACCGTCCCCGTCTCAACGGCGCCCCTTATGGTCCCTTGCCCAACGAAATAACTGGTAAGCAAGCGACGACAGGCCTCGCACGCGGAGCGATGCTATCGCATGTGCCCTTCGCGCGACGGTGACGGCCGGGTCGTTTCATCTCTGCTTCAACCGCGTTGGTCCCTAGCGCTAGCGCGCATTTACTCGCACGTGAAACAGACGATGCGTAAGCGATGTTATCGGTTTGGACTCTGTACAGATCAGCGGCGACCGCAAAATCCCGCTGACAGTAGGCAGTTTTAGAATTGCGTACGCTAAGTTAGCGTTAGCGTTTGCGGCCCGCTATTTCCGTCACTCACCGGGAGTTCGCAAGCGCTTAGCGTACGACGCACACGCAGGCGCAGTTGTGCTAAAAGCCAGCGCAAAGCTTTGCGTACGCTGTTCTAAAACTGCCTAATGTACATATAATTGCTATCGCAGTACACCCCCCCCCTTGCGGTCTTCCGTTTCTCCAAACTTGGCAGGTATGTTTTTGCTCAACTGCTTTTCCTAGCAGAATGACGTGAATAGTATTTTTTTTTAGCCCTGGTGTGGCCTTGCCTGTAGAACACTATTCCCACAAGCACTTTCAATCCGTACTTCTCTCTCAGCTGAGTAGCAGGCATCAGTATCAGCTGTGGAAGTTCAGCCTAACAGAATTAGTGGTTCTTGTCAAAGGGATAATTCTTGCGCCTGGCCTTTATGAAACAAACCAACTTTTCAGTTATCACCATTTTTTCTTGTCTGAAAAGGACAGCTTAACCGGCTGGGTTTGATTTAACTGGAGTCTGTTGTACAGTAAGGCATTGCTAATTATCTCATTGTGGAAAATTCATAATTCATTGCTGGGTTATCGTATTTAATGTTGTAAATGACAAAAATGGTGAGGGGAGTTTTCATGAAAATTTAATTTTAAAAAGTCACTCCACTGTGAGGTCAAAGTTGTCAGCAACTTCAAAACTGCTAAACTGTAGTTTCATACAACTTCAGAAGGCAAGTGGCATTTCCTTTTCAAAGGCGAATGAATATGAGCCTACATCAATGGGCATGCTCAGTCTCTAGACTGACGTCATGAGCTGGACGACTGGCGACTCCGTCATCCGGCACACGAGCGGGACTATTTCTTTAGTCGCAGAGGCAATCTGCAGTCATGCTTTGGTCGTCTGGGTGGGGCCTCTCCTGTCTTTTTAAAATTGTGTCCAAATATAGATATTTGAATAGGTATGATGTTTTCTGGTTAGTGTGAATTGTTTCAAGCTTATTCAGTTAACCTTGCCTGTGGGGAAGTTGGTAACAGAGTTGAATAGGTAACTTGTGCATGCATTGTTATGGACAACAGGGCTTTCGGATGTACCTGGAGAAGCAATGGTAAAGTCTTACTGCCCCAAGTGCATGGATGTGTATGGACCTAAGTCATCTCGGCACCACCACACGGATGGCGCCTACTTTGGCACAGGCTTCCCTCACATGCTGTTCATGGTGCACCCGGAGTACCGTCCCAAGAGGCCCACCAGTCAGTTCGTGCCCCGGTAAGTTCACATATTTACTCAAAGATGCTGTATTCATGCAAAGTCAATAACTTGTGCCCAGTACACACCCAAAATTCACTTTTACTATTTTTTGGAAAATAGTACTAGACTCTACGCGCACCTCATAGAGTCAGTGACCAATTTTTCGGACATGCCTGATCATTCGGGCGCTTTTGCAGCACTGCCACATGCCCCTCATAGTCACTGTATAAGGACGTCTGAAATTTCGGACACTGAAACTCTTTGGAGTCAAACTTTTCAGACTTTCTGCTCTGTTTGCAGATTGTAAACGGCATTAATTTATGCCACCACCGCTGCCACATTGATTATCTTGCGGCATCAAACCATCGCTGTCATGCGCCGATTCATTTGCAGCGGATCCCAAAAGTCAGCTCCTCTGCAATGCAAAGGTGTCGGGAACCGGAAGGGGCCACTGTCATAGGACATAACATGCTCTTCCTAATTGTGCATGCACACCTGATGTCGTCTCTCAGTAAAAAGTCACACTTTCACTGCAAGGGCGAAGCAATGAATGCGATAGCAACAAATTGTAGTGTCATACAAAGTGAGGCTGGCAGCTAACTGTTTTGTATCCGATCTCGCGTAACTACAAAACGCTGGTGTAAGAGAATACGGCCGCTCCAGGGAGGGATGCTCACCGCATAGTCACTTCGCGTTGAGAGTGCCGCACGAAGAAGAGTATAATACGAGCCGCCCGCTGTGATGGCTGTCGAGATAGCGCGAGCGCGCCAGAGATCGCGACCGCGCCCTTAGATTCAAAGTTCAAAGTTGCTTCTCGTGCGACACCACCCCTCCCCCCCTCCAAGCAAATGCGTGCACGCGTCTTTTCATGCTCGTTAAAGACGGGCGGGCCGTTTCCTGTCTGCTTCGAAGGCAGGCCTCCCGAGCGGGGTGATGTTATTGTGATGTTATAGTGATAAAGTGGAATGCCCCACTCCACTTTACACGCGATGAAGATACCCTAGATCAGTGAGCACCGCACGCAGATTTCGGACTCTGTGAGCGAGGTCGCTCACTTTTCGGGCACTTCCACGGCGCCAGAATGGCACTGACGTAAAAAAAGTGAAATAGAAATAGGAGGCAGCATAAAGCCTTGCTGACTCCATCCTCTGCACCTACGACTGCATACGATGAACCAAACAATTAGCGTACGCAATGCTTTGTGTTAGCGTTTGTTGCCACCGCGTCATACGTTAACCTCTTGCGGGCCCCTGTTAAGTTACGGGTGGCTGCAGTGACCGCTGTCTTTTCGTACGCTATTATAAAACTGCCTAGTGAAACGCTTCTTGATTTGTAAAACATCGCAACCATCGTGACAGTTTTAATTTGGATGCACACTGAAGTTACCAGTAGCAATCATGACGCGAGCACTGCTCCCATATAAACTGCAACTTTCGTCTCCAGCTCTAGATATGCTGCGGTCAGGCACCGAAACAAAGTTCTCTTCTGATTGCTGCGTGTTGTGATGTGATCCTCCTGCGTCCACCAGTAGCGATTGCTTCTGTGGTGCACTCGATCTGCCCATTGATCGTACCTGTATGTGCACTGTAATCAGTGCTGCCAGCAACGCAAGAAGTAACTAGAAAGAGTATCGGGCGAGATGGAGCAGCGAGAATACCAGTGCAAAGATAAAATTTCAGTTATTGTTTGACTCACAGCTCTTACTCACATTCGCCTTTCGCTAGCATCCCAACGCATCTTTCACACACCTTCGCAAACTCGATCGCTGTTTTCTTGAATGCTACGGTGAGCTGTCGTCGGCCACTGGTTATTTTCACAAATAGCATGAAAAAAAAAGCTGTGCAGAATCCAACTAGATTCACAAAACAACAGAAACGCGAAATGAGTCCGCCTATGGCACAAGGCTGGAAGTAAACAAAGCGACACTGATGATTGTGATGGCGATGGAGCCGGTTGACTTCAGTTGCCCATAGTGGCCAGACTTCTGAAGTTCTTCTGGCAATGACCGGTATATAAGAGAGGGTCAACTTTTTGTTGCGGTTTATTGCAAAAAAAAAATTACTACAACAGGGAGAGACAAATTAACCCTTTGAGGGTCGAATTTTTTCGCGAAATCCAGTCCAAAAATGTGTAATTTTTTTATTGCTGAAATAAATTCTTCAGACGATTCTATTTCAGAAAAAAATTGTCTAAAACTTTTTTTCGTGACCGTAAAGTGACAAAACGATAATTTTTGTTGTTACATACACATGGTTTATTCGTAGTAAAATCAAGCAAAATCTTAAAAAATAAACGTAACAGATTTTTATAAATAAAAATTATGCATTGTATTAAACATAGCTCACAGACATACAAACATAAGCGCACAAGAGTACTTTTCCGGTTAAAATATTCGTGCTCTAACACTAAAAACTTTTCAGCGTGTGATAGTCTTTGAAGCATGGCTCGCCACGCACGCTTTTCAGATGTCCCTCCTTGATCGTCATCGGAATCTGAACTCGTCAAAAAATCCTGATCTGACAAACTGAAATCCAATTAATCAGATTCTGATTCGGCACTTCGGGAATAGTCAGCATCGGAAGAATCGTTGCTCGACTCACCGGCAGCAGAGCAACCGGCGCGCGCTTCCATAGCGTAAGCGAACTGCGTCGTGAGCGCACGGAAGAAAACTATGGTTGTGCGCCCGTCCGGAAAGCAAAACGAGTGAAAAAGCTACAGTAATCCTTCGTCTTTTCGCTAATAAGACGTACTTAGTTTTTCCGAGACCCCAAAACAGGAAACGCAGTCACGGCGGCGCCGTTTGTGTAATTTAGCGCCGCATGGAAACAGATGTAATCGCGCCCCGGGGAGCAATAAACGAGAGTCACAGGCGGTCACCCTTTGAGAGATTAGAAACCAAACAGCCATCAGCTTCGCAGGCGCAAGAAGGGAAAACCACCCGAAGGACGAAACCGAAACCAGCCGGACTGCGTGCGCGCGTTCTGATGCGCAAGTGAAAGCCGCCGCGCCGCCTTGAAAAAAAAAAGACGGAGAGACAACGGCGCATTGAAATAATTCCACATAGTATTCCTGAAGCGTGGCAGCACATTCCAAGCAAGAGAAATGATCTAAGAAGGCGCACGTTTGGAACCAACCGCGCCGCGGGCGCGCTCGGTTGCGCAAGCAATAGCCGGCGTGCGGCGCGCCGTTTTGCGAAGCATAAAAAAAGCAACAACGGAGAATGATCGGCGCATGAAAAAAATTCCACGTATTCCCGAAGCGTGGCAGCACATGCAAAGCAAGAGAAATGATCGAAAAAGGCGCACACTTTAAACCAGCTGCACCGCGAACGCGCTCGGATGGGCAAGCGACAGGCGGCGGGCCGTTTTCGGAAGCAAAGAAAAAATACAACGGAGAGGCATCGGCGCCTGAAAAAAATTCCACGTATTCCCGAAGTGTAGCAGCACAGGCCAAGGAAGAGAAATGATCAAAAACGGCGTGCGTTTTAAAAATAAACGCTATGCCGTACATGTACGACGAAAACCCTTTGGTACCAGGAAGCTTCTGCCAAAAATGTACGGCGAAAACCCTCAAGGGGTTAAGAAACAAAGCAGAATGTGCGATTAAAAAAACATGCATAGAGTATGTAACACAAGATCTTGATTATACACTCAGAGAAGCTTTGAAGGTTTCGGGGCATATAATATGCACACAAAAAAAGGAAACTTTGTCTTAGCTGCCACATTTCCAGCGTTCACTGGTCATGGCACCGTTGAGCAGTGTGCCGCTGAAAGCTGTGTCGAGGTTATCAAAACACTGGACTTGATTAGGTGAGCAAGTCCAAACTTTGGTAGCATTGCAATAATGTTGACTGCCATGATGGGTGTACACCTTCACCACCCATAGGCTGTGAAAGTTAAAGGGGTTGTTGCCGACAACACTTTACATGTGACTTCTAGCCTGCGGGGTCGATTCCCGTGAACATGCGTATCATTTATTATCATCAGCCTGACTACGCCCACTGCAGGGCAAAGGCCTCTCCCATGTTCCGCCACTCAACCCAGTCCTGTGCTTGCTGCTGCCACGTTATACAGTTGAACCCGGGTATATCGAACTCGCCAAAAAACGTTTATTAGTTTGATATATGGCATAATTCGATATAGGCCCGCTATAGGATTTTGACACAAAGGCACATAACTAGGGGTGTGCGAATATTGGAAATTTCGAATAATTTTCAAATAGTGTTTGCTATTCGATTCGATTCGCACTGGAATTTTACTATTCGAACTATTCGAACTTGCCAAAGACAAATGCAGTCAACGTCCGGTTGAAAGTGACCCCTTCAGATTTTCAATATGCTTCACCTCCTCACACCCCCGTATTGCGGCAAAGCTGCCTTTCAAGGTCCGTTACGGTCGAACTTGGCCAAGAGACAGTCAACGTCCGTTTGGAAGTGGTCCCTAGATTTTCAGTATGCTCCACCTCATCACATCCCCGTATTGCGGCAAAGCTGCCTTTCAAACTCCGCTACAGTCGCAAATGTATTAACTCAAGAAAACGTTATTTCCAACATGGAGATGAAAGATGTGGCAGAGGTGGGGTCTCAGTTAATGCTGTTTTGGACCTGAAATTTGGGTAGGAAGTCCGAAAAATCAGACGCCGAAGCTTTTTAGCATCCAAAATTTCATATGTTCTTATATATCGACGTCTATGAGGCAGATTTGGAACCCCGGACTTGAAGGGAGCACACCCTTGTCCGCCACATCAGTTGGGCTTCCAGGGAAGTTGAAAGAGGAGGAGAGGCTGAGGAAATGGCATCTCTGCCTATCACATGTAAAGTGTTGTCGGCAACACTTTGGTTGCACCAAATACAATTCGGCCTCTACATTGCCTCATTCTTGATAAGAAAGACAACTATAAAATATGGCCTCACCAGCGCTTCATCAACCTAGCGAAAAGAAACAGGTTCGGTCCCTGCCGGCGGCAGGTTATCTTTTCGTCCACTTTACTTTCTTCACATTTATATTCTAAATACTACACATAACACCCCCTATACTTTCCTTGGCGTTATTGTCTGTTAGTTCTCATTAATATTGTGTCTAACAAAGAAAACGAACTCTTAAGAATCATCTTCTTTCCTTCATTCATAGCAAGGGTCTCGTTCTGGCAGACTTGATGCCTTCAGGTAGTATGCGAGGGATTATTGGTCAGCTGCCAGCTCGTAAAAAGATCACGTGCTACGTGACGCCATAAAGGCAGAAAAAGAGTGTTCCACACTCGCCGCCATGGCTGCAATTGGCGCTGACTAACACTCCAAGGTTTAAATGCACATATATACCCCATAAAGTGTACGGGAGGATGACCGCCGCCGTAGCTCAGTGGTAGAGCATCGGACGCGTTATTCGAAGGTCGCAGGTTCGGTCCCTGCCGGCGGTAGGTTATCTTTTCGTCCACTTTACTTTCTTCACATTTATATTCTAAATACTACACATAACACCCCCTATACTTTCCTTGGCGTTATTGTCTGTTAGTTCTCATTAACCCTTTGAGGGTCGAATTTTTTCGCGAAATGCAGTCCAAAAATGTGTAATTTTTTTATTGCTGAAATAAATTCTTCAGACGATTCTATTTAAGAAAAAAATTGTCTAAAATTTTTTTTCGTGACCGTAAAGTGACAAAAAAATCAGTTTTGTTGCTACATACATATGGTTTATTCGTAGTAAAATCAAGCAGAATCCTAAAAAAAAGAAACTTCACAGTTTTTTATGAATAAAAATTATGCATTGCATTAAACATAGCTCACAAACATACAAAAATAAGCGTACCAGACTACGTTTCCGGTTAAAAACGCTCGTGCTCAAACACTAAACACTTTTCAGCGTGTGATAGTCTTTGAAGCATGGCTCCCCGCGCACGCGTTTCAGATGTCGCTCCTTGATCGTCATCGGAGTCTGAACTCGTCAAAACTCCTCGTCTGACGAACTGAAATCCAATGAATCAGATTCTGATCGGCAATTGGGGAATAGTCCGCATCGGAAGAATCGCTGCTCGACTCACCGGCAGCAGCGCAACCGACGCGCGCTTCCATAGCGTGAGCGAACTGCGTTAGTGAGCGCACGGAAGAAAACTCTATGGTTCTGCGCCCGTCCGGAAAGCAAAACGAGTGAAAAAGCTACAGCAATACTTCGTCTTATCGCCAACAAGACGTAGTTAGTTTTTCCGAGAACCCAAAACAGGAAACGCAATCACGGCGGCGTCGTTTGTGTAATTTAGCGCCGCGCGGAAACAGATGTAATCGCGCGCCGGGGTGCAATAAATGAGAGAGTAACAAGCGGTCACCCTTTGAGAGATTAGAAACCAAACAGCCATCCGCTCTGCGGGCGCAAGAAGCGAAAACCACCCGAAGGACGAAACCGAAACGAGCCGGACCGCGTGCGCGCGTGCTGATGCGAGACTACAAGCCGCCGCGCCTCTTTGGAAAGAAAACAAAAAAAGACGGAGAGACATTGGCGCATTAAAAAAATTACACGTATTCCCGAAGCGTGGCAGCACATTCTAAGCAAGAGAAATGGGAGAAGGCGCGCGTTTGAAACCAAACCGCGCCGCGGGCGCTCTCGGTTGCGCAAGCGATAGCCGGCGCGCGGCGCGCCATTTTGCGAAGCATAAAAAAAGCAACAACGGAGAGACATCGGCGCATGAAAAAAATTCCACGTATTCCCGAAGCGTGGCAGCACATGCCAAGCAAGAGAAATCACCGAAAAAGGCGCGCACTTTAAACCAGCTGCACCGCGAACGCGCTCGGATGGGCAAGCGATTGGCGGCGCGCCGTTTTGGGAAGCGAAAAAAAAAATACAACGGAGAGACATCGGCGCATGAAGAAAATTCCACATATTCCCGAAGTGTTGAAGCACAGGCCAAACAAGAGAAATGATCGAAAAAGGCGCGCGTTTTAAAAATAAACGCTATGCCGTACATGTACGACGAAAACCCTTTGGTACCAGGAAGCTTCTGCCGTACATGTACGGCGAAAACCCTGAAGGGGTTAATATTGTGTCTAACAAAGAAAACGAACTCTTAAGAATCATCTTCTTTCCTTCAGAACATACTTAGGGATTCTCTGCAACTTTTTCTGTAATTTCACTTCGAACGATTCGAAAATTATTCGATTCGCTTCGCACCCAAAATTTTGCTATTCGCACAGCTCTACACATAACAATAAGAAAAGTACTTTATTAATATGGTGGCTTACTTGCGTGCCCTACTTTGGAACAAAATAGTCCTAGATTTTCTTCTGTGTCAACGACTTCGCTGCCTGCGACAGCACGCACGCCTCCACGTTGTCCAACGAGTCGGAGCAGCTGAGGCCGCAACCTTCCACATTTACGCAATAGCGCCGGACCAACGCAAGTGCACTAATCACTTCGGAGGATGTAGGCAATGGGCCATCGTCAATTTCCTTATTGCTGTCGCTTTGGCTCGTGGTCGGCACGACGTCTGCAACGTAGTCCTCATCTTGTAGCTCACCCATGATAGCGACATCATCGTCCGTACTGACGAACTCGTCAAATGTCGATCCGTCGATAGCTCCCGGGAACTCTGCCAGCTCTCTCCAAACTTCGGCGGAAACACCTGCGGTGTCTTCAGTGCTGTCATCGGAATTTGGGGTGTCATCACCAGGCATGCGGAAGCCGGCATGCCTAAGCAGCAGTAAAAAAAAGAACATTCCGAGCATCAAAAGACGTAATAAAATGCTGTTTGTTCGTTTCCGCTTGATTCATGGAAAACAAAACCTCCGTGGTGTTGCCATGGGGAACGGCCCGCGTGGTTCAAAGGTTCCGTTTTCTCCGAACTGCGCCTCACCCGTCTCAGTGGTAGTTTCGGGATCGCGTACTGCCGTGCGTGTTTTGCGCGCTCGTGAAAGTCGCTCTGACAGAAAGTTCGACAAAATGCCGCATGCGTGTGATATTGCCGGATGCCCGAATGGTGCACAATGCCAGTGCTGCAGCAAGGAACCGGTGTGTCTTTTCACCGGGTGCCGCGGAATGAACCCTTACGCTCGAAGTGGCTTAGTGTCATGCCATTGCGCCACTGTGCTAAACAGTCAAAACCTGCGTGTGTGCTCGCTGCACTTTCGTACTGAGGATTACGAGACCAACCGCAACTTGGTGAAGGCTGTGAATGTGCCCATCCGAGCAAGTCTTTGCCGCAGCGCCGTTGTTGCTACTGTGGGTCCCGCTACTTCCGCTCGGCTGCTACTAGTGTCGGCGGCCGCGCAGTAAAAGCGGGCAACGTTGGGCATGGCAGCAGCGACGTATGAAAGTCGTATTTTCAGGCGGGAGATTTGAAGCGCGCTAACGCGGTGCGGACCACTAAAAACGTGATTTTATTTCAAAATAAGCACTTCCTTCGCACAAAAGCAGCACTACGAGGTTTCTGGACCACTATTTCAACAATCAACTGCGACTTAATATTTGCCTTTAGTGTCCCTTTAAGCTCCCTGCCAACACGAAGGTTCTGCAGCAGCCTCTCCACCAGGCGCTTCCGATAGCCGGCTTTCAGTGCGCGTATAATGCCTTGATCCAGTGGTTGCAGTACAGACGTAGTGTTTGGGGGCAAAAAACGCAGCTCGATGTTACTGAAGGTCGTACTGCAGTTGTGCGATGAACAATTGTCCACGAGCAGGCACACCTTGCGATTTTCGCTTACCAAATCATCATTCCACGATGATAGCCACCTGCCGAAAAGCTCCCCGGTCATCCACGCTTTTGAGTTTGCTCGTTAGGTAACTGGAAGCAACAGCGCATTTCGAAAACACCGCGGTGCCGTGCTTTTCCCGAAAACCAGAGGTCGAAGCTTTTTCGATCCGTCTAAATTAGCTGCCAACAGCACGGACACACGAGCTTTGTTTGCCTTGCCGCCGCAAGTCTTGTCGCCACGACACGCTAGTGTCTTGTTTGGCAACATTTGCCAAAATAGAGCGGTTTCATCGGCATTGAAGATATCGTGGGCTTGATATCTTGCTGCGATATCTCGCCAGTTTTCCTCGAGCCATTTGTCTACGCTGTCCAGGTCCGCCGCTCTGCTTTCACTTGTAACAGCTTTGCCAACGATGTCGTGCCGTTCTTTGAACCGTTGGAGCCAGCCTGAACCGCCTTGGAAATCGTTCCTGCCAAGCAGGAAAGCAAGGTCCTTGGCTTTCTGCTCGATCATAGGGCCGGACACCGGGATGTTTCGCGACCGAACGTCCACAAACCATTTGTAAACAGCCGCTTCAACATCTTCGTACACAGCAGTGCGCACACGTCGGGCGCCACGGGCATTAGGCCTTTTGTCCGACTTGGCCCTGATGTCTGCCTTGTTCTTCAGGATAGTACTCAAGGTGCTCCTTGGAATTTTGTACACGGCGGCGACGTCGGACTTCTTTTAACCGCGCTCGACCCGATTTATGATTTCGAGTTTCGCGGCGAACGGCAAATTCTGCCTCTTTGCACAAGCCATGACGACAGCGTGCCAATAAAGTTCACAGAGCACCAACAGGCAACACCACGAGCACGGACCACACTGAATGAGGACTCAAGGAAAACCGGCAGCAGCAGGCACACAAGCATAAAGAAAGAAAAAATGGCGCTCACTTCTACCGCCTCCGCGCCTCGGAGAAAGCACGACGGCCTCTGATTGGCTGTAAGCGCTGCGAGCGGGCCAGGATCATTTCTTGCAGGGGGGTGTTCGCCCGTGCACAACCGGGTCTAAACCACTTTTTCTAGGGTGGCGCCGGCAGTTTTCCCCGCCACCGCGAGGGAAAGCCAACTTGCTGGGGCACTTTTGAGGCACATGGAGTTTGATATATCGGTTGTCGTTGCTATTTTCGTTTGATGTAAAAGTAACTTTTGCTATATATTCTCAATGTAAATTTACCGTGTTTAGAAATTGTTCGATATACGGGATAATTTGATATAAACGGGTTCGATATAGTCGGGCTCGACTGTACCTGCAAACTTCTTAATCTTATCTGCTAACCTAACTTTGTCTCCCCCTTGCACGTTGGCCTTTCTCTTGGAATCCAGTCAGTTATTCTTAATTACCAGCAGTTATCTTGCCTACGCGCTACATGTCCTGTCTGTGTCCATTTCTTCTTCTTGATTTCGACTAAGATGTCCTTAACACCCATTTGTTCCCTGACCCACTCTGCTCTCTTCTTGTCCCTTAAGGTTACACCTATCATTTTCGTATATGCATATATCATCTACCATATTTCAACAGCGAATGTAGCTTGGAAGGTAATTTATATGAATTTTGAAGTTCATGTGTGTGATACGCTGCACCTTGCGACATTGACATCATCTAAAGTAACTTGAAAGTGACCCTTAACTTCTTCCGGGACGTCAACACTGCAGCTGATCTCCGAGCTGGTGCTGCTAAATGATGTCATAGTCACCATTGCCCTTTTGCTGCGCTTGTGCCAGCAGGCTACTATTTGGTGGCTGCTTGTGGTCTGTGCCCACAGCGAAAGTGCGGAAGCCTCAAGAAAGTCGTTGCCACCAGATGACGATGATGGCAACGACATCACACAACACATGCAGCAGGTGAAAGAACGTGAAACGGTGCAGGCAGCGCGGAAGTGCGTCACAGTTCTGTGTGCTGTTTCAGGCACTAAATGGTGTTAGTTGCACACAGCGGCTTGGCATTCTCTGAGCTCTCCCAAACTGAAACAGAGTCTGGTTGGTAATAAACAGACTGTAATTAATTATCTGTCGCGCGCTGCAGCAAGCAATGTGCCGTGTTATGACTGATGGTCCTCCAGCAACGTATTGCAGCAATAAAATGCCATACCAAAATTTGTGTCAGTACCCCTTTAAGGTTCCTTGTGCCCCTGCTGATGCTCCACTATATACAACTGAATTCTAGCCTAACTGTTAAACCAGCCAATAAATGTTGAACCAGCCATAAGGCAGGCATCATCAGAGGACATTCTGCCAGTGGTCTACTCTCATTGGTCATGTTAAAGGGACACTAAAGGCAAATAACAATTTATGTCAGAGTGAGAGCTCAATGTATGACAATGTCTAAAACAGCAATATTATCAACAGCAGTGCCCTACTTACCGAGAAATTAAGCTAAATGCATCACACGATGAACGTCACGAGCAGGACATTTTGGAAATGATGCCGGTGACGTGAGAGAGTCCGACTACAATTAATAACTCGTAATCAAACTAGCTGCAGTAAAAAAAAAAGGACCTTCCGTGCATCAAGAGACCTAATAAAATGCTGCTTGTTCGTTTCTGTTTGATTCATGGAAAAAAGAACCTCTTTGGCGTTGCCATGGCGAATGGCGCGCGTGGTTCGCAGGTTGCGTTTTCGCCGAACTGCGCTTCGCCCGGCGCCCTGCTTCGCTCACGCGGTTGCGTCTCAGTGGTAGTTTCGGTATCGCGTACTGCCGCGTGTGTTTTGCGCGCTCGTGAAAGTTGCTCTGACAGAAAGTTCGACAAAATGCCGCATGCATATGATGATGCCGGATGCCCGAATGGCGCACGCTGCCAGTGCACGCCGCCGCACAGTAAAGGTGGGCAACGTTGGGCACGGCAACAGTGACGTGAGAAAGACTGCTTTCAGGCGGGTGATTTGAAGTGCGCTAACGCGATGCAGACCACTAAAATGTGATTTTATTTCAAAATAAGCACTTCTTTGGCACAAAAGTAGCACTGCGAGGTTTCTGGACCGCTATTTCAACGATCAGCGTCGACTTAATATTTGCTTTTAGTGTCCCTTTAATTTCAGTATTAGCGTTACGGCTCCTTCGAAGCCATTATATAAACTTATTGATGTCAGCAGCGAGTGCGCTAATGCCTGTCCCGGATGGCTCTGGCAGTATTCAGGGTTGCCATGTCGAAAGCCGAAAAAAAATTGGAAAAACTAGCCAAGTAGCATATTTGAGCCAAGGGTAGCAAAAGTAGCCAAAAGTAGCCTCACATGTGTGAAATTGGTGAATATGTAAACAAGTACAACGTGAACGCTTCAAAATCAGAATTGCTGAAATTCAAGCATAAATTGTTGACTTCAACAATCATTTCATGCAGGATGACAGTTCTTGCGTTGCTACAAAAAGTACGCTCTCTTCATGCATCCTGCATGACTTTTCTTAAATGAATAGAAGTAACGGTCTAGTGGGGGCAATAAAAATGAGTATGGTATGAGTGTGCTCAAAATCACAGTTGCTGGGACTGAAGCATAAATTGTAGTTTCGCTATCATCTCTTGCGTGATGTCAAAATACGAGCAGTTAATATCCTTGAGCCACAGTCCGTACCTAATTCTATGCAATGACACAAGCAGTTCGTCGGATGTATGTTTTCTAATCAATTGTCCTGGTTCACTTCCAATTACGCTTTAAAGTTGCATTCAGCAACAGGTGATCGGCAAAATGAGGCGCCATGCAACAGTTTTCACCGTGTCCCAGCCACATATCCAAAAGCTCTTTTTTTTTGTGTGTGTGTGTGTGTGTGTGTGTGTAATGCAAGTGCCAAATTCAATTTTGGGAGCCGAAAAGATGCCTTGGCTGCCACATTCTGACACCGCATACTTGAACGCCAGTGGTTGCAACGTCACCAGATAATGATAATTTGGTTCAAATTGAGCAAACAAGAAAGCAGCCAAGAAGTCTTTTTTTTTTTGTGCCACCACCGGCCCTAAAAAGTAGCCAAATTGCTGCAAAGTAGCCAAATCTGGCAACCCTGGCAGTATTGACTCTGGCAAAATAACAAGATCGTCAAAGGTGCACCATGAAATGGCAAATGAGTTACTGGCCCCTAAGTGACACAGGCCGACCACACAGTATGCTAAATAACGACATTGTTTACGCTTACTAATGAAAACCACTGAAAGCGATTGTTCCCGACGTGACACTGACACAGTGTCTGGTGATGCAAAAATGCTGGATGCTAGCTGAATATACCCTACTATTCATAAATTTAATATCTTGCATTTTCGCAGCTCTGAAACATAGTCTACTGGGTGCCTCACATTTAGAGCAAGCTGGCACTACGCTGCCAAACATACTTTTGTGAATATATGTGCACATGTAGCGGTGGTGGAAAAGGATCAAGAAACAAAAGGCAACAGACTTGAAGACACAATAAGGTAGACAGCAGACAGGTGGTGTGTGACTTGCAGTAAATAAGTAATGGCTATGTAAAATAAAGCTGGCGAAACAGTTTCATCAGTGCATTGGATGCACTGATGCAACTGCTTGCGCTGATGTACAGCTGCTGCATAGCTTTAGTGCAGTGATGCTTTATGTCATCAATGAATGAAAGAACTTAAATAATCAAATTGTCGAACAATGTTTCATTAAATAGTACTGTCTAATAACTAAAAAAAAAACAAGGTATTGCTTACGAATTTAATTTTCCTATTTACAAAGCAATCTTTATGTGCATTAGTAGTACATTGAAGAGGACTAAGATGTGCCTTGTGTGTATTATCCTGTTCGTGTCATTTGCCATTTAACCATCTGTTACAATACATTTAAGTGCTTTAACATACATTGAAATAAAATAAAAGAAAAATGCCATCTCGTGTGCTAGGGTCAAGCTTTACTGCCGACCCATAGTGAGCCATCTGAGGTCCAGACACTATGAATGTAGAAGGTGGGAGGCAACTAACCTACAGTCAAGTAAAGCTGCTATGGGGGCTAGTTGGTATGACTTCATGGCTATCTGAAAGTGTAAGGAAGGGGAACGATTGCTATGTCAAGCATAGGAATAGGTTTGTGGATTGCACAGATGGAGTTGTGTGCTGCATTCCGCTGTGTTGCAACAAAGAATACATCGACCAGACAGGCCGGTGTCTTAAGGCATGGTTTAAAGAACACAATTATGCATGTTCATTGTTAACTCGCCCTGGTAAACTCGGCCACGCACCGCGCTGCTTGCAAAGGCAAGCCATCTTTTTTGAAGCACACCTCTAATCCAACAGAAAGAACAGTTATAGAGGCTTTTCTTATTTATACCAGCTGATTCTAGTACCAGTTAGGTAAATCGCACTAATTAACACATCTCAGAAATTTTGTTTGCTTTTGCCCGATAGTTCCCGAGAAAAATGTACACAAATTCCGAAAATGTTGTTTTGAGAAAAACTCAGAAATAACATTGGGGTACACGCGCATTTCCTGTCAACGTGTCAAAGAAAAAGGACCAAAGATTCTTTTTGAAACCGCGAGTGCCCAAGTGTGATATATTTTCAGAAAGATAAATTCTCTATCAGGTGATTGCAAAATCCCGAAATTGAATTTTTTGGCCAAGGGAAGTCTCATCCCATCCTAATTCGGATTATCCTCGAAGCGTGCCAAGCACGAAGCGCCGCAAATGAGTGAAAACTGTGCTCACGAACAGCCAAAATGGCCGCTGGCTTTCGGAAAGGTGTGGCCGCCATCCACAATAGAGTTGTTGGCGACCAAGGCCTCAGCGGCTACGGCAAACTTTTGTTCAGTTTTCGATTTTATTCGGCGCACACAAAATGCGTGGCCGCTATCTATGATTGCGTCGGTAGCGACTGGGGTCAAAGCTGCCGCAAGCAGTATTTTCGTTTTCACCGTGGGTCTTCAGAACTGCGTAGTCGCCATCCATGATTGTAGGTTAGCGAGCCAGGTTTATTCATCAGCAGATGTGGTGCACAACAGTTTCGTTCCGAGTCTGGACGAAGGCTGTGCATGCGCCTTCAGAACTGTGTGGACTTGGCGACCACAGTTTCGTCCACAGCGGATGCGGCACTCAGTAGCTTTGTTTTGGCTTCTGGCAATGTACATGCAATGTCACAAAACTCAAACACGATGGAAGCAGTTAAAGATGAAGAACTTCAGGCGTGGTCCACATGCTGGCATAAAACTCTCTTGCTACATTGTGATGAACGAATGATCAGTTGCCGGCCAAATTTCCGGCAAAAATATGATCGTCACGTGCGCATGATGGTGTTGGTGGTGGCAGTATGTAAGGGATGGGTTCAGAGCACATCTCGGCTTAAGACATGGGGGTCTTGAGCCACCGTCACATTGTGAACGAAGTCATGAACAAAGAAAATTGCGGCTTTTACACTGCTCTAAGTACTGGATGCACATATTCATCAACAAAATGAAAATTCATTGATGCAATAGACACTTGTTTCTTGTTTTCTTGATACTTTTGACAATTCGGCATTCAGTTAATTCGGACATTTTTTCCAGTCCTGTGAAATCCGAATTAACGAGCTTTTACTGTACATGCATTTTGTGAATGCGCGTTTGCCATCTCAAACCACGTTCACCTAGCACATTGATACAATTAGCTTTTGTAGTACATTGATGTCATTTACATGGATGTGATGCATTAGAAAGTCTATTTGGTGTGCCACTTGTCATACTCGTGCAAACATTCACCCCGTCTTGCTGATTGCTGACAGGCAGTGTCAGCTGTCGGTGTTCTCATCCTGTGAGAAATTTGCATGTTTTTATACCTTGCTGACATCTTTATGACAGGCAGCAAGGGGGTACAGCACAGGGAACAGAATAGCAGAAAGAAAAAGAAAGATAAATGGAGGCAGCCTGGTGTATTTAGTTTTTACGAAAGCAACTAATAGTGGTAATTTAATCTGACATTTTATGTTGTCCCATAATGTAGTAGATGTGATTGCATGCCAAGTTATACCACAGAATAAGCCATTTAGAGCAAAATTTTGCAAGTTCTAAGGATTCTCACTTTTTTCAATGGACAGTGTCAAACATTTTCAAAGTGAGTTTGCCCAGGTAACAGTGGTTTTAGATGTGCCCTCGCAGTCGCTTTAAAGCACCTTTCTTTGTTCTTCTCCTTTCTCACCTGTGCAGGTTGTATGGCTTCAAGATTCACCCTCTGGCCTACCAACTGCAGCAGCAAGTAGCAGCCAACTTTAAGGCACCGATTCGTGGCATGAACTATGGAAATGGCAAACGTTGAAGTTCAACTCCACTGACCTCCCTGCAACGCTCACCTCATGATGCTTTTGCCACTCCAGCATCACTGTTTTCTTCGTCTTGTTCTTCTCAAAGCCTTCCTATCTGCAACACCTTCTCATTGCCCCCCTTAGTTCACCGGATGTCTTCTTGTTTTGTTTGTGCATATGGCCCCTTTGTTTTGCATTCAGTTTTTTGATGTCTTAGCTTGCTTTTCATATCATGTGAGAGTGAATTGAAAGCAGTTGTATGAGTGACACTTTGCAGTTTTGACAGCCAAACCAAGAAGCTACCTTCCTTGTTTAAAAGTTATTCATCTCAGTCAACTTTGATTATGCCATACTGCTTGGTATTTTCAAGCTCTGTTGATTACCAGAATTTGCAAATCTACATCTGACCTCTTGATGGTTTATCACTCGGGTCCTGGAAAACGGTGACTTTCATCCACAACGGTCTCATATGAATTGTTGTCTTGCTTTTGTTTCACTCTTTTAACGTTACTTCTACCTTAGTTGTCACTGATGAGATACACATTCAGAGCTGCAGTTGTTTTGCAATATGGCAACAAAATACACCATCCTTGAAGTAATGACTTTCCATCCTAGACGTCAGCATTTGTGATGCCAGTTGAGTTGGCGAGGTTAGCATTTGGTGGTAAAGGTAAGCTTTCCAGTGATGTCCAGTTTTGAAAGTGGAGCCAAGATGTCCCCCTGATGCCAAACAGTCACACCTTGCTTTTATTTTGAAAGCTTGGGCCGTGTCTCGCAAGGGTGGTCTCGTGCAGCTTGCACCTCTGTGTTTGAGCAATTGTTTTTTTAACGGGACTAAGTACTGCAAGGTGGTTTATGACTCCTTACAATATTTTGGCAAAAATTATTATAAATAATTATAAAATTTTGTTATGAGCCCAGCTACAAAGGTTTACATTGGTTGAGGTTTACTAAAGGCCTGTTGCTGAATTTCTGTTGGTGTGGTAGCACTGTTATTTCATCTTAGCTGCTGAGAACATTTAACTTCTGCTTTTACACACCTAGCTCTTGTAGCAACTGGCTGATCACATCTTTTTACAAAGATAGCGTCAAGTTGGCCTAAAATGTATGGAAGAGAGAGCGTGCAATAACATTATTTTTGAACTATGATTTGGACACTAGCGCACACGTGCTAAGTATCGTTACGCAGACTGGAATAATGCTGTCCAAAATACTTTAATGATATATGATGCATTGTGTGTGATGATGAAGGACTAGCAGCCTACTCTCGATACCACAAATTTTCACATTGCAGGAAATCGCTGACCATGAGAATCCTCTCTTGAGTGACCTTGTTTCTTTTCTTTTTTAAAAATTATTATTGTTATTACTACTTCAAACAAAGCTAGATGATTCTGAAAGTAGCATGTCTGTCAACTGGGAGCAGCTGTCTTGTAAGTGGGAAATCTGCCAAACTTAACATAGTTACATGACGTGGTGATTAGACACTCACTTGCCCGGTATGTCTATTGTTGGCTTGTTGGAGACATTATTGTAAAAAATAAATGGAAACAACTGAAAAGGCACTCATCTGACACTAAGAATGGACTGCAAATGTGTACCATTACCTACTTGTGGATGCTGTTGGTACAACGTCGGCATGTTGTGATGTCTTTGTATCAAATGACTATGTCAATACACAGCACTTGAACCTGTGCTTGCCAAGGTTCCTCAGCCTCCTCAGCCGTCTCATCAAAGCGCACATGGTGCAGCCTGCTGCATGCTCTGAAAGCAGCAAGAAATGCCTAGAATCTTGAACCATTTATTAGGCACTACTGGTGAGGCATAGTGACCAGCCATTTTTGGCATGATAGTTTAGGCTTGCCATTTTAAACAGTGTTAATTTTGATGGCACCCTGTATGGAATCAAGATTGCTGAAGTACCTAAACAATGATGCAGGCACTTGAATATAGCTTTAAATGTGTTTTATTGAGGCGCAGTGCCAGTGTTCATTGCCTAGTTGTAGTGCTCACTCTTGGTGAACGGGAGTGCCTCGCTACACTCGCACATCGGCAAAATGCAGTTTTATGCAAGGCTGGCTTATTGCGTGGTCACGGAAGACCACAAAAGGCCTTCAAGAAAGCTGTAGTTCACTTTCATACATGTAATTTTTCTTCAGAGGTCCTTTTGGGCCAGCTGCACAAGCCAGTCTCAAACGGAGCTCTCTGCTGTGGTTTTCTCTTGTTTTCTCTTTTCCTCGCATGGCAAGAGTGACAGCACTTTGTGACCGTCTTAACAGATGCATGTTAAAGGGACACCAAAATAAACACTCTGTTCAGGCTGGTCGAGTAAGCTGTGTTCTCTTAAAACAATATTTACCTTCATTTTTTGGAAATGGGTTGATTAATACTAATGAACAGGAAAGGCAGATTTCCTTTTTTTTTTTTTTTTTTGAAGTCTCAGTGCCGATACGTTAGTATGATGACGTGGACCTCGAAATAAATTTTCATATTACGGCTATTTTGGCACAGTAAAACTTCTTGGGCCTTGCTTCATTGAATTTCTGGCTCCTCCAGTTTTGATTTTGCTGCAGCCTAACTCTTTACAGTGTCCTTTTAATTTGCAGATCTCTACACCTTTCATTCTTGTGGACTTCAACTGTCCTTTGAAAAGTTGGCTAACGAAGCTGAAGCTCAGCCTTTCTTGACTTGCACTAGAATGTGAATGAAATTCTAAACAAATAAAGCTGACATATATGCTGGAATACATCTTGAAAAATGAGTATGTTCATAATTATGAAACGGTGCTACGAAATACATCACAGAGGAACACGAAAACAAAAGCGCTGAGTGCGTTGATTCATTTAGAAAATTATATTACCTTAAGTCTCAATGACTTGGCACAATTTTTCCCCTTAAATTCAGCTTCTATACGGTGTTCCAAAAAAACCTACCGTTGCGGAAAAAAATCACGTGACACGCTCACCCGAAAACCCTCCCCACCCATAGCTGGCGCTCACCAGAGAATACAACTAAATAACTTTTCTTTCCGGGGCTGGGGTTTGAACCAGGGTACAGCCAGTCTGAAAGCGAGTGCCTTGACCACTAGGCCACACGCCCATGCTTGCCCAATGTGAACTAAACTGAAGCATACGAATGCGTTCTACTGACGATGCAAAAAACAATTGGTAAGCAGTACACTTGCTATGGGCGTGTCATTGAAATATTTCATGTAGGCGGACTAAAAGTGATCTGCTGGACAACGCGTAAAGTGGATATCAGGTACTTCGGAAACCACAGCTCTAAACAAACACGAGACAATAAGCAGACGGGACAACCTCTTACTTTCAACTAAGGTTTTATTGCAGATCCTGAGAACATATAAACACTCATCTGAAACTGCAAGAGGAAACAACTGGCAGAAAGAAAAAAGGTATAAATGGACACGTGTCGTCTAAGCCAAACAATCAAGCTCTTCCTTGGATAAAAGAACAGCCAGCATGCTGACGCATTCCTTTCCTGCCCTAGCTATCTTGTACGCCTCTACAATTTTTATGGTAAACTTGTTGCAATGTCGTACTTGAATTGGTATAGCGCATTACGGGAAAGAAGAAACGGCCGAGCAGACCGACACAAGAGGACATAGCGCTCTGTCCTCTTGTGTCGGTCTGCTCGGCCGTTTCTTCTTCCCCATAATGCGCTATACCAGTTCAAGTACGACGAACCAACTCGCCCAATCTTCAACACTTGTTGCAATGACTGTACAGAACTGCCTGATTAAAAAGAGGAAGACACTGTGGCTTCACATCGCATTTCTTACAATGGGCAGCAAGTTGTCCATCGATGGCAGTATTCCCGACTTATTATTGTGCTCGGAGTAGATGCACATTCAGGCATCTGCCAGTCTGGCCTACGTAATGCCTTACACATGAAAGTGGAATTTTGTAAACAACGCCTCTTCTGCAAATGCCTGAACGTGCATCAGCACGAACACAACAATAAAGTCCAAAATACTGCCATCGATGGACAACTTGCTGCCATTGTAAGAAGTGTGACGCGAAGCCACAGTTGAGTTGAATAAACGCTATTTGACCAACAGTTGTTGTGCCCGAGGCTAGGCTGCCAGTGATCCGCCGTTCGAGGAACATCTGAGGTCCTCGGCGACGGCCCTGGCCTGCTGAACGGCCCACTCTTGGTCTTCGGGGGCATCTGAGGAGGGCAGCTTGCCATCGCCCAGCGAGGCGCACCACTTTAGACGGTCCTGCAGCTGTCTTTGTCTTTGCTTGCTTGCTTGCTTGTTCCTTGCATTTGGCTCACACCCACAATGGGGGATTTGCCAAGAAGCCGGCGGTTAATGTCAATTGTAACATTAAGTAAAAGTCAGGGAAAGGGAAAAGTGGCTTTTTCCAAAGAGAATAAGGGGATTGTCGTGATATGGAAATAAGGTTTTTTTTTTAGGGAATGAAAAACAATAAGCTGAGAAACAATGAATTGGCAAGGCAATCTTTTCGTGTCACCCAGGAATTCGCAGAGGGCCCCGCAAATGTTCCTCTTACTATATTCCAAAGAAGCAGCCCCAAGGGATAGGATATTTAGAGTACTTAGTGGTATTCCTAATTTTTTAAATAAAATTTCAAAGCACTTTTTCCTTTGATTTTTGAAACTGTGACAGCTTAGTAGATAATGGTCGATATTTTCGGGTTCGTTACAGCTAGGGCACAAAGAGGATGGCACCAGACCAGACTTATTTAAGTAAAAATTAAGCAGTGGAATGCGGCATATTAATTTAGTGATGGATACTTCCAATTTACGTGTTGGACACCATTTATTATCCCATGCAAAATGCAAGTGCAAATATTCTGAATTCGGTATTGTAACCTTTTCTGAATCTTCAAAAAGAAATTTTCTGAACCTCGCTGTTGTAACATAAGCTCTAAGAGGCAGAACTGACAAAATTGGACCATCAAGAAATACTCTCGCGAGTGAGTCAGCCATCTCGTTTACAAATATACCACGATGTCCTGGCACCCATAGCAACCATGAATAAAGAAAAAACAACTCACTAGGCGAATGTTACTGGTTATTAATGATCTGAATGTATTTAGTATAGCTGACTCCGAAGTTTAAGTGAGGGATGAACACACGGATAACGAATCTGTCACTATAACAGCTGTTGAATGATTTGCTGGAAGTTTCGAAGGGCTAAAATAACTGCTGTTAACTCCGCTTCAAATATAGGAGTATAATCTGGAAGGCGTAAAGAGTATGACCAGGATAATGATTGAGAGAAGATACCCACACCTGCTCTCTTATTCATGGATGCATCTGTTGCAATTACATTATTAATTCCTAATTGTAAGAGGTGATGTTCTAATATGCCAATTAACCCCCGTATTCAGAAACACTCCTTGACTTGAACTTTACTTGCCACCGCCTCAAGGAAGCGCGTTTGAAATGCGTTGTGCTGCCTTGGCACCGCCTAAAGGCAGCGCGTTCGAAACGCGTTGAAGGCGGTGGCAAGTCAAGTTCAAGTCAAGGAGCGTTTCTGAATACGGGGGTAAGTACATGGAGGGCAAGAATTTGGCATTTGTTGGAAATACGTCATCGAATTCTATTTTTACACTGGACGTGGGTTTATCTGATAGAATGATTTCTGATATATTAACATTTAAGGGATCTAGTAGTGTTTGAACAAACAAAACCTGAGGTTTATTGAGAGGGAACCAGTGCTCATTGAAAAAAGCACTCAATTCAGCAAAAAAATACGAACTGCAACCATCTTAGAGTGGGCTCATATAATTTTAAATATGTTTTAACTGTCAAAATACGGAATCTGCAAGCAAGAATGGGTATCAGCGTCTAGATACAAAACGCTATTAGCTGTAAATTTTGGAACACCAAGACAACTCCGAAGAGCTTCTCGCTCTAAAAGAAAAGATTAATGTTGTATGCTGGCCCACCAGAAAATAGCATGGAACCAAATTAAAGAATCGGGCGAATGTACATACGGTAAATCATGATCAGGGTATCTATGCGTAGCCCGGAACGGAGCCGGCCAAGTTTACTTATCATTCCAACAGCGCGTGTAGCCTTAGCTTTAACATGTTCAATGTGACTACGCCAGCTCAGTTTTTCATCGCATATTACTCCCAGGTATTTAATACAGTCAACTTGGGGAATTCTTTCTTGTTGGTACTGAAGAGAAATATTAACTGGGACATTTAAAAGAAAAACAACAGACACTTTTGATGACATTTAGTTTCATTCGAATATCTTCAAACCAGGAGTCTAACGCTGCTAAATATGATTGTAAATGTTGAATGGAGTGTATGTATATCGTAATCAGACACGAAAAACGCAGTGTCGTCTGCGTATACATAAACTTGTACCTTATCACACAGTGGAATTGAACTTAACGAAATATTAAATAAAACAGGCGAGAGAACAGAGCCCTGGGGACACCTCTCGTTTGACTATACTTAGACGTAGAGACGCCTCGTTAGGAGCAATAAAACTTTCTATCTTCTAAGAATTCATAAATCCAATTTGTAATATATTGCGGAAAATTTAATTCGTTTAGGGCATTGAGGAGAATGATACGTTCAACACTATCATATGTCTTGGCTAAATCTAGGGTTACCAAAGCCGAATATTGCCGTCTGTGCCGGGCAAGCTTTATACGAGCCTCTAAATCGACATGCGCACACTATATCGAGCAACCGGGTCTAAATCCAATCTGGCCCGAGCTGAGTATTGCATTATCTGTTATAAACTTCATAATTCTTACATATCTTTCTATTAATTTAACGACATATGATGTTAGAGCCTCTTGGCCTGTCTTGTTTGGTTGGTTGATCATTAGGCCTATCTTCCTCGTTTTTTTTGTAGTCCCATTCTTCATCTTTTATTGCGATAGTAATTAGGCGGATTTTTGCCGTCGCCATCATGTCCCGTATATGTATTTATATTTATATAAAAAATGTACAAAGAAAAATCAATCAGAAGAAAAATTCCAGAGCACCCGACTGTACACGCTCAAGCTCCTCCGAGATCGTGACCCCAAGAGAAGAACCAGTAGCGCCAATAGCGCGCAAGCGCTCGTGGAGGGGCCGCTGGCGTCCTCCTCGCTCTCTCTTTTTTCTCTCTCGCGTGCGCTGCGGCGCGAGGAAATCATAATACGCGACCCGGTAGGCATGTCGCCTGCAAAAACGGAGCGCATCTTCACCGCATAGCTGTGGTTGCTAGCCAGACATATGCGCAACTCTGCTACCTGAAGGTAGCATATACAGTAACTCTAGGTTTGCGTACGCGTCGACGACCGCCTATTGGCCGCGAGATCGAGCGGAGTCGCCGCCTGGCGGCAACTGGCTGAAGTGCGCCTAGTGTCGATTGCTCCCTGCGTCGTCTGCTAGCCACGTCGTGTTGCACGTTCTCAAAGGTGGTTTGTTCTGTTATGTTAGGGCGAGTTAACTGCTCGTACGTATACCTAACATGGTGTACAGAAGCAAATGGGCTTGCTCGGCTGCATGCGCATTATAATAAGATCAGTGTGTGCGACTTTCGAGAGGGCTGTGTATTGGTGTCGTATACCCTTCGTTCGCCAGAATCATTTCAGTGTTGGTGCCGCTTTCTGATTCAAGCACATCCTAAAGTGCGCTTGGCATAGTCCCAAACATGAGGAGCATTAAACAGTGTGTGAAGGCACCGTTTTAGCGACTCGTTGGTAGAAACGAGGATCTAGGCCATGCACCTTCGTGTTGTTGTTAGGTGTATAACTGTGGCACTGTAGTTCATCGGTTATGCGATGAGCTTTAGTTGTGGTTAAGATGTCCTTTTATTGTACGGTCGTGATCCCGCTACAGCGAAATATTTCTATCAAGTGAGGTCTGGCACTTCGGTACTCAAACAGTCCCCTAAAAAAACAGACAAAGGAATGACACTGCAGTGATAAAACGGAGTTGCCGCGCGCAATTTTAACTTGGGACGAAATTTATGCGGAACCACCCGTGTGCTTAGATTTAGATACGCTTTGAAGAACCCAAATGTTCCAAATCAATCCCGACGGCGTGCCTTACATTTCTTTCGTATAATTTCACGCAAAACCTCATCCTTTCTTTTACATTATCTTGAGCGTTTGTGTGGAGTTGTTATAAAAAGGTGGAAGGCAGCGGACATTAGTTTGAAAAAAAAAAAGAAAAGGCACTCATTCAATAAAATAACCGGACCTTTGTTGCATCACTGTCGTGCACGTAATCAATCGATGAAAGCTAAACTGTGCTAAAATCTTACCTGTTTTTATTCTGTTACTGGAGCAAGAACAAGTGCGTACGCGGTGAACGTCTCCGTGATGCTAAAGCGCTGTCCATCACGAATCTTTCCTGACTAAACTTATCAACTGTCCTACATTTTATGGAGAACTGAACAGTAGAAAAAAATGCGTATGGGTATTCGCGCGAACAGAGCTAGTGAACTCATTGCACAGGAATATGGGCTGGTATACAAATGAACAAGAAGTAAACACTTCAGTAGTTCAGGGGTGCTACAGCAGTGCGTAGTACACAGAACACAAGCTATATAAACACGTACAGAGAAAACAACCAAAAACGTCATATAGTGCGTAAGCGCACTCATCCAGGGCGAGCATCCCTTTCATCAGCAGATTGCGCTTCTCTTACTAGTAATGGTAACGTCAATCTTTGTGAATCGATTCAACAATGAAGAGCGCATATATAGTACCAGTAAGCTGCAATCAACGCATTTTATTCTCCGACAATCGGCTCAAACCGCTCACAACGAAGCGCCACTAACGCGGCGACGTGATGCCACCTATAGGTCGATATCACACTGGCGCGGCGACGGTGTTGCCACCTGTAGCCCGATCTCGCGGCGAATAATGCCTAGAGGGGAATCTGGCGCTGGTTTCTATGCGGGCTTAATTAAAGGGGTACTGACACAAAATTTCGCGGCCGAGATAGCCTGCTGGATCGATTCCCGTGTACGTGCGTGTGCCATCTGCAAAATATCGACAGCGAATAAAGCTTGGAAGGTATTTTATATGAATTTTGAAGTTCGCGAGCGCGATCCAGCATTATAGGCCACACCTGATGCATTGACACCCTCGGAGGTAACCCGAGGTGACCCCCCTAGTTCCCCTACGTAACTGTTGCAGCCGGTACAAGTTATGATGACGTCGCAGCCGCCATTTCTCTTTTGACGCGCTGCCCGACGAATCGCTCCTCGCCAGCGGCTCAAACCTGAAGTGATTCGCCACGTCAAAAATTCCTTCCATCCCCACCGCAAGAAAATCGTCGCCATCAGACGACGATGAGCCCGACGACGAGACCGCGCGGAAATGTGTCACTGTTCTGTGTGCTCACGTGACCGAGCGTTTCACTCTCTAGGTGGTGATAGTTGCACCCGGCGACTTGTCGTTTTTGGAGTTCTGTCAACCCGAAACTGAGGCTGTGTCGGTAATGAGGAGCTTGTAATTAATTATCTGTCGCGCGCTGCAGCAAACGATGTGCCGTGTTATGACTAACAGGCCCCCAGCAACACATTGCAGAAAAAAAAAAGAAAACGCGGGGCGAAAATTTTTGTCGCGCGCGCGTTTCCTCCTTGATTCTCCTCGCCCGCCGCCGGCGCGCACTGCGCACGGCACCATTTTTCGCCGACGCTCCCGCGGGCGCGCCGCAGAAATAAATGGAGGCGCGTGATGTCGGGCCACTTTCGCGCCCCGGCGCTGTAGAAAACTTTGAAAATGGTGATAACAAGACCGAGAACACTGAAATGAATGTTTATTAAAATATTGGTTTCTTCCGAAAGCCGTGTAAATGGGGCATGCCAATTTAAAAGGAGCTTTATGCGGCATTCCATCATGCAGACGTTTTTTTCTGCCACATGATAACATACGTTACATTTGCATTTGATATAGTTTAGCTTGCGTCATGTCCGCCTGTGTCTGGATTTCTTTCTCTTTCCTGTGCGCGCATGCACAACACAGCTACTTACAGCGTCGCATCTCGACTTCGTGGATAATACCTTGTCTATCCACAGAAGCGTAGCCAGAACTTTTTTTTTTTTTTTGAGGGGGGGGGGGGGGGGTTCAACCATCCTTTTGCGCGTGTATATAAGCACATGCAAAATCGAAAAATGTATATATGTACGTGCGCGTGTATATATGCACATGCAAAATCGAAAAATTTCGGGGGGGTTCAACCCCCCCCCCCCCCTGGCTACGCCCCTGTCCATTCATGTGTTATCTTGACGTGAAAGTAGACTTTCGGGGTGGTCTCCAAACTGAACATTACGCTTGCGCAATGTCTACGATTAGCGTTGTACACGTTGCTCTAAAACAGGAACGAAAGCTCCCAATCATGGAACGGGTTCCCGTTACGAGTTCCTTTAGCGTGAAAGAACTCGTTCCAGTTACATTTCGAAAATTGTTACGTCAACGTTACATTTGATTTTTTAATCAAAATATAGTGCCGGATGATCCTGAGGCGAAATAAAGAGAGCAATTTAAAGCTAACATTGAGCTATATATGTTTTACGAAGTTGACATCGCCGACAGTAGGGTATATGTAGATAAAATGAATCTAAAGAAACGCTCCTAGACGAATTTTTAGACGCCACCGGCCATGTTACGGACATGTCTGAATGCAACTTTCGTGCTCGTCTATTACAAGTGCAACACATGGGGCACTTTCCGTGCCGTCAGTGCTCAAATGCACCGTCAGAATATTGCGCTTCCCACACATGCACCAATATAAATAAGTTTCTTGCACAGGAAACCACATCGAAAAGAACAATACATAGGCGTTTAATGAGTGTTGATTCAATATCGCAGTGTGAGTAGAAAATAATGTCCAGGATACACATGCGCAACTTAGTAAAGTCCCTTGTTCGCACTCAGCAAGAGCTGAATCTGTTGGTATCCGACTGAGGAACCTGTTTTCTCGTCAGCATTTCGTTGGCAATGTTGAAGAGCCGTTCCATCAAGTGCTTGAGGGTACTGCCGTGTTGTACACAAATAGGGACAAGTCAACCGCGGTCGTAGGGGCGAGGGCATGCGGGCGCAACAAGTATGTAGCGCTGGATGCAGGCCTGTAGCCAGGAATTTTTTTCGGGGTCCCACCACTTGCTGAAAGCATTGACTATTTGAGAAAACACGCCTATTTTCATGATTTATTTTCGATAAAACACCATGTGTCATGAAAATTTCGGGGGGGGGGGGGGCTGCCCCCCCCCCCCTGGCTACGGTCCTGGCTGGATGTACGCATATCGCTTATTGCATGACAGACGTTATCGGTGCGGCGGCTGTCGAACTGATCTATAATAAAAGTTATCGGCCGATAGCCGCGGAGATAACTTGTATGTTGAAGGGATACCTGCCCAAACGAAACTATCGAAGACACGGACAGGCGCCACCGCAGCACCTGCGTCCACTGCGTTTCGGTCCTCCTCCCCGCTGTCCACGCAACCGGGTGTCAAAAGACAAATGTGTCGATAGCTGCCGGAGGCATGCACGAGATACTAAAGGGACGATCGAGCCAGCCGCTAAAGACAACGCAACGAGAGAAACATTCCGAGGAACTGGGCTGAAGCTTCATAGTCGGCAGCGCTCGAACATAAAACCAATAAAACGTCTGAAGAGTACCCTGCACGCGGCAAGGCGCTCACTAGTGCCAAGGGGTAGAACCAAAGTGTAACTTCGTCACCGTTACGTTGGTGCCGAAGACCATTCAGGCGCAGTGGGAGGCCACCAGCATAGTCCTGCCTAAACTGCTCCGATCAGCACTTACGAATACTTGCGTGTCGTTATGCAACTCAGATTAGCATGCTGGAAGGCGTGGGTTTTACGTCGCCGAAATCCAGAACTCCCGAGGTACATTCTTGCGCCTCACGCGGTCGACCGTCCACCCTAGCTGTTCTGCATGATGTGCTGTGTGCGGCCAGAATCAGAGTGCTATATCAGAAGGATATTTTATTTTCATGCTCGCACAACTCGTTGGTTGATACGTAACCAAAAAGAGCGTGGCGACCACTGCGCACAGACCTACGCAGCCTCCGTCTCGTCACTGATTAGCCCGGCGTGACACAGCTACCTGCCGCAACACGCTTCCGATAAAAGACAACGCCTCTGGTTTCGCCGTCGGCGCCGCCCTGATGCAACGCGTGGACAACACCTGGCACCCCTTGGCATTCTTTTCTAGGAAACTCTCAGCTCGGAAGGTGAGCCCTTCAATGGCCAGTTCCACCGCCGAAACCACGACCGCTGCCCGTTCGAGTTCGCCAGCTTACTACAGAGAACTTCTGGCGATATACGAAGCAGTGCAGCACTTTCGCCACGTTCTCGAAGCGCAGCACTGCACCATCTATACCGACCACAAACCTCTAACGTACGCCTTCTCTCAACGTCGCGACAAACTCCCGCCTGTTCAGCAGAACCAACTCTCGTTCATTGCACAGTTCACCACCGACATCCAACACATCAGCGGGAAAGACAACATGGTCGCCGACGCGCTTTCACGTGTGGCCACCACCATCAGCTCGGTGCAAATAACAGCAGACATCCTCGCCGAGACTCAGACTACGGACGCCGAGCTGCAGGAACTTCTCAAGGGCACGTCCTCACTTCAGCTAAAAGAAGTACCCATTCCAGGGTCGGCAAGAACTATCTGCTGCGACATGTCGACAGGACGAAGCAGGCCCTACGTGCCCCTGTGCCATCGCCGTGGTCTTTTCAACCAGCTCCACAACCTCAGCCATCCCGGCATACGTGCCTCTACACGCCTCGTGGCTGACCGCTGTCTGGCCCTCCATGCAGCGGGATTGTCGCACGTGGGCGCGCTCCTGCATTCACTGCCAACGTGCAAAAATCACCAGGCACGTCACGTCCCCACTCGGAACATTCGCTCAGCCCTCAGGTCGGTTCGAGCACGTCCACCTCGACATCATAGGACCATTTCCCCCGGCAGGACCCTACCGCTACTGCCTCACCACCATCGACCGCTACACTCGATGGCCCGAGGCATGGCCTCTCGAGGGAATCACCGCGGAAGACGTCGCCTCGGCCTTCTTCTCCGGCTGGATTGCCCGTTTCGGCGCTCCCCGCCGCGTAACCGCCGACCAAGGGCGACAGTTTGAGTCTCACCTATTCAGGCTCCTGGGATTGACCATCGGGTTTGAACACTTGAGGACCGCGAGCTACCATCCCTGCGCCAACGGAATGATCGAGCGTTTTCACAGACAGTTCAAAGCCGCCATTATGTGCCACCCGGACTCAACCTGGCTCGAGGCCATCCCAGCTGTCATCCTCGGTCTTCGCGCCACCTTCAAGCCGGACATCCATGCTACGCCAGCAGAGCTCGTCTACGGGGAACCACTCCGTCTGCCAGGTGAATTTCTCGCAGCTCTGCCATCCAGCACTACGACGTCAGACCCCACCGACTTCGTCGCCCGGCTCCGACGCACCATCGCTGCCTTACGCCCGTCCCCTGCAGCCCACCATAGCAAGCCCACACCTTTTGTGTTCAAAGAGCTAGCATCGTGCACGCATGCTTTCCTCCGCGACGACACCGTCCGCCGGCCTTTCCAGCCACCTATCTAGTCTTCCCTATCGGACCCTATCTAGTCGTCCATCGCGACGACAAGAACTTCACCTTGCGCTTGAACGGGAACGACGTCCGCCTCTCGATTGACCGACTCAAGCCCGCATACATCGCGGCGAACGAACCTGGCAGCGCCACTCTTTCAACTGGCGTCCTTCCACAGCCACCGACGTCGCAGCCCGCTCCTTTCACGACACGCTCTGGACGTCTGGTACGCCTCCCAGATTTCTACAGACCCTGAGGGCTCTGCACTCCGCGGGGGGGGGGGGGGGGGTGATGTGGCGACCACTGCGCACAGACCTACGCAGGCTCCGTCTCGTCACTGATTAGCCCGGCGTGACACAGCTACCTGCCGCAACACGCTTCCGATAAAAGACAGCGCCACGCAGTTTCACCGGAGGCTTACGTCACCACTGCTGGCTATATAACCCAAGCTACCAAGCTTGCTTTCATGTTTGTTTCTATAACCTTCCGAAGCGCAGCATCGGCATGCTTGCCCTGCTGCTGCTATTACGTTAATAAACATCGTTTTGTTTTATGTTGGGATCCGCCCTTCACCGACCCCGCATCCCACGAGAGCATCGTATCATATTCAGCACCAGAATCATTGTTAGTGCATAACTATGTTATGAAGTAGTAATGTTTCGAAAAAGACAATGTCAAGAAAATAGAAAAGTGGTAATGGTATATCACTGCACAAATATACACTGTTTTACACATGACACAAAAGTTTCACTGCGACAAAAGGTGGACGGAAGATGATATCTCGCACTATCAGCTTCTTCTTTACAAACAGCGGCTCTATTTTCTCGGAAGTGACCCTGCAGGAGAGGTAGCACGTTTTCTTTTGAGCCGAACCACTTTTAGATGCGAAGCAGCTTATTAAGGGGTATTCAGACGGGGGAGAAATGCTCGGGGGAGGCGAGGGGATTGCGGATCACGTGACCGCGACGTCACGGATTAGCGAGTGGGCGTGACCCCCCGCACCTCCTCAAGGGAGACGGGGACCTTTTCCCCGAAAGGACAAACGATCCCCCGGCGGTGGGGGATGTAACGAAATTTCGGGCTCTTGTTTGGCCACATTGTTGCACTTGCTCCTGCAGAGAGCGGCAGTTGGTGTCCAGTCTGCAGCTGGGGTCATCTGCAGCTCGTCGTCAGCAGCTCGTCAAACGGGTGGTACAAGCCACCAGGGTAGTCTAGTAACACTGGTCTCCTCCTCCGTTCGCCTCGTCCGTGTGAGTACGGGACATTTGTGGAGACTTCTCCTCGTGAGCTGACGTCACTAGGCTCCGCCTTTATCCCCTGAGAATTTTTCCCCGTCTGAATACCCCTTTATGAACGAGGCCTGTCCCCCCAGCGTGACTAAAGCCCAAGTACAGCTTTCTCTTGATCTACGCCGCTTCCTCCTCTCCACGCCTCTGATAGCCCGGCTGCGGTCACGTGGTAGCGCGCGCTCTTTTTCTCGGTATTTTGTTTCCTTCGCCTCTCGGCGCCATGTTGAACGCTCCAACGTGCCATGTGCTGTGTGTGTGCACGTGTGCGTCTCGCTCGTTTTGTCGCGATGCCAGGTTGCTGTGCGTTTGGCTGCCATGACCGTGACACCCAAGGGAAAAAGTTTTCTGTCATTCCTCGCGGAAAAGAGAATGCAGGTCGTCGCAAAGTCTGGCTCCACAGAATAGGTAGAGCAAAATTCGAGCCGAGATCGGCGCGGCTTTGTGAGGTATGTGCTCGTGCGTTTTAACTCTTGACAGGCGTCTTGCTTTGCCGTGTGACATATGGGGTGTATTACTTACTTAATGTCACGCGAAATTTTGAGTAATTTGTCATGCACCAAAACAATCACTTGCTCGAGCAAGTGACTGTCTTGAACACCAGATGGTCGAAATTTCCAAAGCCCTCAACTACGGCGTGCCTTATAATCACATCGCGGTTTTGGCACGTAACACCTCACATATTATTAAAGGGGTACTGACACAAAAATTTTGGCCTCGCGTTTTTTTGCTGCAATGTGTTGCTGCGGGCCTGTTAGTAATAACACGGCACATCGTTTGCTGCAGCGTGCGACAGATAATTAATTACAGGCTCCTCATTACCGGCCAGTGTCAGTTTCGGTTTCGAAAACGACAAGCCTCCGGGTGCAACTATCACCACCTAGCGGCTGCAGCGCTCGATCACGTCAGCACACAGAAGTGTGACGCACTTCCGCGCTGTTCGCGTCGTCTCCTCGCATTCGCACGCTTGCCGCACGTGCTGCGCGATGTCGTCGCCATCATCGTCCTCGTTGTCGTCGTCCTCCTCATCGTCGTCTGTTGGCGACGATTATTTGAGACACCAATAGCGCAGCGGCGAGCGCGTCAAAACAGAAATGGCGGCTACGACGTCATCATAACTTGTTGTACCGGCTACAACAGTTACGTAGGGGAAGTAGGGGGTCACCTCGGGTCACCTTTGAGGGTGTCAATGCAACAGGTGCGGCCTATAATGCTGGATCGCGCACGCGAACTTCAAAATTCATATAAAATACCTTCCAAGCTTTATTCGCTGTCGATATTTTGAAGATGGTACACGCACGTACACGGAAATCGAACCAGCAGGCTATCTCGGCCGCGAAATTTTGTGTCAGTACCCCTTTAACTCTGAAAGAACGAGTGTCGTGCACTGCAACACTAGGTTGTGTTCCACACATTCGACTAACCTTTCACTGCCATGTGCAGATGGAAGGGCGAAGACAGAGCCAACGTCGGAATGAAAGTGCGATAGCAAAAAAAAAAAAAAAAAGCCTAGCGCGCAGAATTTATCGAAAGCCGTGCATTTACGTGCAACTCATCCATCATATTTTCTAATTTGGCGAACCACTACTGGGTGACAGTCAGAACTTTCTGCAAATTCGGAACATGAGCAGGGCTTTAGTTCAGCGGACCGCGGCTCATCAGCCGGCGTGTCATCATGAATTATCGCGTCGCACATTTAGCGCATAAGTTTCAAAACGCTACAAATAGCGTATATCACCTGTGCTGTACTTTTGCAAAATGCCTCACATTGCATAAAAGTACGGTAATAAAAACATGTTTCAGAAGGGTATGCTCAGCCGCTGAAGATGTTCGTTTGAAATTCGACACTTCAATAGAATGAGTGGGTTAATGTCGTTGATTTTAGCATACTGGTCTTAAATCTTCATTTATCAGTTTAATAACTACATTTATTGTCAGTTAACATACAAGCGTCATGCATACGACAATGGGTGCAAGCTGCTCCGCACTGGCCAAACGTCCCAGAATGGCGTACGGCGAGCGCACGTCATTGGGCAGGCAAAGGAGATAATAATGATACATATGTGGTTTTACGAGTCAAAACACAGATATGATTAAGAGGCACACCGTAGTGTAGGGCTCCGCAAATTTTGACCATCTGGTGTTCTTTAACGTGCACTGACATCGCACAGTACGCAGGGCCTCTAGCATTCGGATCAGCAGGCGAGCGCCGAAACCGCTACATCACCGGGGCGGGCAGGCCAAGGAGAAGTAACATATGTGAAATGTTATGAAGTTTTGATCGAGCACCTTCATGGGAATTACAGGCATTGCTGCAGTTATATATGATAGGGATAGTTTATACGCACGGGAATCATTCCTTCCCAAACGACGTGGCTTGACATCACAGCTGCCATGCAAATATTTCTTACCGATGCAATAAAAAAGCGCGTCGTGTTTACAGAATTTTATGTCAACCTTTTTTAAGTAAACCAGTTACCGATATCCGCGCCATATACACAGGGCAACGCTACGCTCCGAAAAGAACCGTAAACGATGTGCAATTTGCTACAAATTGTACATGGCTTGCAGCAGCTCTTATGGTGCGCACACCCACACCAACTGAAAAAATGAACGCAGAAATAAAGACAATCATTACACAGAGCCGTATACGAGACAGGGCACGCGGCGACGGCTGGACTAGAAAGGCTGTGGCTAAAGTGGCAGCGCCAGCGCGCAACCGTCCCGAAAGCTTCACGCGTCCACCTGGCGCGTTCAAGGGGGCGCCGTCGTCGCACGCGAAAGACGCGCAGGAGAGGAGGCGGTGGAGGGGAGAGCAGATGGCGGTACTTTAGGCGTGACCAGTGCCCCGCGTGCCACTAGACGTATGGAAGAAAGAAGAGAACGAAGTTCTTGCACGAGCGGAGAGCTCGTGCATGGTGTGAAGAAAGGAATGTTTGCCTGACATATGGACGTGCGATAGAGCGCTCGCTCCACTGCGGTGATGGTGGTGGAAAACATTTATTCAGCTATATACAGTGAGAGGTGTAGACGGGGTGAGCCGGATGGGCCCGCCCTTCACAAACACTAGGAGGGATCCCTAGTCCGGTATCCCTGTAGCTGCCGCGGCGGCCCGGGCTCTAGCCACCCATGCCTGTTGGGCTTGGAGGTCGGAGCAGCCGAGCAGGACAGCTTCCCAGTCCTCTCGGGTGGGGTGGGAGTGGGGTGGGTCGCGTGCTCAGTATAAATCATGCAAGGTACCTACTACGCCATAAATCATGCAAGGTATACCCACTACGCCATATAAATCATGCAAGGTACCCTTAGATGCTAAGCAGCTTATGAACGAGGCCCGTCTCCCCGGCGTCGCGTCGACGTAGCCAGTGCCCCAGCCAATCCGGAGCGGCGTGCCCTCGCCAAGCCGAAGCGAAACGGGCGCGTTGACATCGCATTCTCAAACTTCAAGCTGCAACCTTTGCAGCAAGAGCCATTAACTATACACTTTACGGACCACAAGGCCGTTATACTCAAGGGAAAACGTTCCCCTGAGCTTAAAGTCATATACGACGAGTAACAACATCAGGGGAACCTCGAATAGAAGGACCATGAACAGTGATGAAGAAAATAAAACATTTACAAAAATCTAAGTCGACTCATGGCTGCTTCGCATACTACTCAGGGTTCCCTTTACGGGGAGATGGCAGGATTTTTTTGTGTCGCACACTGCTTGTTTTAAATGCGAAGCATTTCTTAGCGAACCTCAGGCACTTTGGGCGTTTCTATCTACATATCTATCTATCTATCTATCTAGCCGCCTACGTCTGGGCGCTCTCCTGGTCGTCTCCATAACTTGTAATACACCAAAATTGACATAGCAGGGAATCAGTGTATGGCGAACACGATTCACTGGTCATGACATGAATAACGCAAAATACCTGTCGCGTACGTCATGAAATCCTTTCTCTCAGTCACGTGTGGCACATACCCGCTTACCAGAGTTCATGTTATGCGGGTGCCACAGGTGATACAAAGTCTCAACCAACACAGTAACCGCGAACACACACATTGACACGCAAGGAAAGTGATAACAATAATAATTGTTGGGGTTTTATGTCTCAAAACCACGATGTGATTATGTGAGACGCCGTAGCGAAGGGTTCCGCAATTTTGACCATCTGGTATTCTTTAACGTGCACCGAGATCGTATAGCACACGGGCATCTAGCATTTTACTTCCATCGAAATGCGACCGCCGCGGCCGGGATCGAACCCGCGACCTTCGCATCAGCAGCCGAGCACCGTAACCGGTACACCACCGCGGCGGACGCGAGGAAAGTGAAGAAGAGACAGAGCGCCCCTGGAAGACGCTCAACTACTATGCACTCGTCGATTACGCAGAAATCAGAGTCTGCTTCCTACAATAAATCTGAGGAGGGAACCAGGCCTCTCATCATTACCGGTGACTTCAACATGGATTTATCAAGACCCAACAACGCCTCTTTATATTGCGTGAAAGACGGCTCGAATGTGGACAGGGCATCGAAAGACCTCGCTGCCACGTCCAGGACAGGAGGCGTCATAGATCATTTCATCGTAAGAGGCATCCAGGATTTCCACCAGCTGCGCTATACCTTGCACTTCACTACACTTTAGACCCCTCATAGCTGCGATCACGAACGAATCCGATAACAAGTCTGGTCCAGCCTCTGGTGCTCATTGATCACGGTGATGATGACCTTGCTCAATAATTGTCAAGAACCCCTCCTACACATAGGCACAGGTTTGTGAAACGTGCGTGCGTTCTCAGTCATTCATAACGGAGTAGTATAAGCATGACAACTGTAACGCAACTGTAACAACTGCAACGTACGTGCAGTGCGCCTGTGCGTGCCACTCGACTGCGTACCACATATCCAGGGAAACTTACCTAAAGGAAGCTTAGTTGCGAGTAACGCCTGTCCTGTGTATATGTGTCTCTTCTTTGTCCTGTTCGGATTCGCTCTATCCAGTATTGAAGAATACAAGCACTACATATCAGCTTACCGCGTCTGGTGTTGGGAACACCCATGTTGCTGTTGGCATCGTTACGCAACTGTAAACGACTGGTTATATAATACATATGCGACTCTTCAACGTATGAGTTTACGTATACCACTTCCACATTTCTCTAGCGTCATTTCGTAACGTTTCGCTCAATGTGAAAAATTACGCCAGAGTCACCATCCCGCGCATGCTTTGCATAACATCGATTCCCACGGTACGTGGGATCTGCCGAATTTTTTCTTTTGTTTTGTTTTTTGCGCCGGATCGCATTTGTGTCATTATTTTTGTGTGTGGATACCTCGGCCTCCCCTCGAAAAAAAATGAAAACAATAACCGCGTATGGAGACGAACGCCAGTAAGGGTCATTCATCCATGCGTTTTTTCTTTCTTTCACCAAACATTCACGTTAAGCGGATCCTAACAATCACAACAAGCGCGATTGAGAAGCTGTATCATCGCACGTAATTGTTCGCAGCGGAATGCAGTTTCTGTAGCTGTGCATTTCAGACTGAATAACAGTTCCCGACATGCGAAGTCATGGAGTCTCAGCAGAATATTCAGCATGTTGAGAACAACTCCATTTTTATGGACGCGAAAATAGCCGGGAAAAGAAGAACGTTTATGAGCAGCCAGAAGAATATTTAAAAACGCAGCATTCGGCAATGCTTTGACACGAGCGATAAGAAAGGTGCCTTACCTCGCAAGAACTCTGTTCTTTGTCGAAACAAAGTTCGTTCGGCCGATGTTATGCCGCCACTGCTTCTTGCGCACGCCATCACGCTTACCTTGTGGTATCATAAAAAGTGCAGAACCATTTGTATGCTGGAGCGCAAAAAAACAAAGCGCGCGCAACGTTCGCTGCGCGAAGCCGCGGCGACAAATGGCGCGAGCGAAAAAGAAAAATACCAGCAAAAAGAGCAACCGCGAAGGAGACCAGTCGTCGCGCAGAAAAAGCGGCAGAGAACGGGAGGACGCGAAAGGGGCGAGGAGGGAGAGAGGAGGATGCGCGCGCGGCGGCGAGTACAATGAATAGCGGTACTTTCCCAAGATCAAGGGTATAGTGAACTAGAACCAATATTGGTTCTAGTTCACTATAATCAAGATGCTTTATGCGGCTCCTTGAGCGGCGCTAACCACCATGGGAATGATGGAAAGTACAGGCTTCGGATCTGCTTCAGATGGATTAGGTTCTTGAGATTCGCGACGCTTGTTTGCCGAGTGTAAAACAAAGTGATATGAAATTATTTCCAATTAAAACTTGCTTCATTCTTTTGTACGTAAAACTATTACAAAAAGTTTGCGTGACCGTGAGATGGAAGTGAAACCTGGACAAATTCAACCACCAGGTTACGCATTGCTCTGCAACTGTGTTCCAGATTTGGCATCACCAAATAATTATTTTTTACAATACTTGAAAGCAAACACGCTTGTTTTTCCCTCAAAAGTACGCATTATCTATTTATGGAAATAACAGTACTGTATTCGGTGAGAAACAACGTATCGTCTGCTGCGATGCCACGTGCGTCTGTCCAAGTGGTTTGCCTCCCTGTTTCACATGACAGCGATTTTGCTCCAAGAGCTGAGCGGCTGCCGTCGCGGGAGCCCAAAAATTCACAGCATATCCACGGGTGAATGATGAAGAGCTTGGGCGAAGCTCCTGAAGCAATCATGGTTACACCGTGAAATCTTCAGTGGTTTCGCCCAGCAGTAATCAAAGCGATAGCCCAGTACATCATCATAGACGTGACAAACACTGTATATATTTATACAAGAGAGAGAGAGAGAGAGATACGAAGAGGAAAGGCAGGGAGGTTAACCAAACTTTGGCTCGGTTGGCTACCCTGCACTTGGGGTGGGGGCAAAATAATGGATGGGGACTAAGCAGGATCAGCATGACAAAGCAGAAAACTGGGCAAGTTGGTACGTATTCATTGTTACCAGAGGGCGCGCACCGACGGAGACAGAGAACAAAAATTGGGGGCCGCTTAAGCTTCGCCTTTAAGAGTTGAACGCGATAGCGATATCCTGCCCCTAGTTAATCGTAAGTGGTAGCTAGACGTGGCTTCCGTTCCCCCTTCATTATAACGGCTTTATGGTCGGTGAAGTGATGGATCGGTGATGGGTCGTAGTGGGACGTTTGTCAAGACGTAGTGGGCAGTTTGCAAAGGTGGCTTCCGTTTCCCCTTCATTATAACGGCTTTATGGTCGGTGAAGTAATGGATCGGTGATGCATCGTAGTGGGCAGTTTGCAAAGGATCGGTGATGGGTCATAGTGGGATGTTTGCAAAGACGAAGTAGCGGGCAGTTTGCAAAGGTGGCACTGAGATCGGGCTAGTTGGTACTGATCATATTTTCTGTAAGCGCGAAGGACACATAACACAATCGAAGCACACAGGACAAGCGCTACTTCCAACTAAGGTTTTAATGGGCGGCACACCAAATATATAGGTGTCGCCACCAGAAGGGAAAGGTAGAAAACATAGACAACATAAAAATAACAAACGTACAAAAAGAGATACATGCTATCGCAGGGCAGGGTCCAATCGTGCTAACACGTATCAAGAGCATATGCGCAAGCAAAGGCCTTAGTTAAGAAAAACTTAACAGACATCGCACCGATAGGTGCGATGTCTGTTGGTTACGACGGACAACGGAGACGTGACAAGGTTAGACTAAGAGGAGCTTCGCCCCTAAAACAGGTTTTCAGAGCGACCACTGGTCGCTCTTAAAGGGGCCCTGCAACACCTTTCTTAGTTATATTGGAATAGTCTCATTATTGACGTATGACTCTTCACGAGTCATATGCCGCAAAAATTTTTCGAATCCGTCAGGTCTAAGTGGTGTTACCAAATTATAGAGATCACGTTCCGCAGCTTTCTCCCTCAACTCAACGCAGCGAGGGCGCGGAAAGCTGCGCGAGGCGTGAAGGGAGGGAGGGAGGGCGGAGGTGCGAGGAGGCGACGTCAGCGCCGGCGGCATTTTTTTTCATTTTTTCTCTCTGGCGTCTCGGCGCAACCACGTGGTCTGTGGCGCCACTTCCGGTCGGCTCGCGCGGTCGTCGTCGAGACTCGAGCGGCGGAGCCCGTGGCACCGTGTATCGCGCGTGCTTGAAAACTGCGAGTCGGTTTGGTAATGTTGGGTGTGCACCTCGAACTACCGTAGTGTTTTCATCGCTCTGCCAACCATGGACGCAAACTTGCGTGCGCGTTTGGAACGAATGACAGCTGAGATGGGTTTCGACCCACACTCCGATACACCGCCTCTTCGCACTGCTCGCGCTTGAATCGTATTCAACACGGCAAAGCTGCGTGCACCCTTCTCCCAGTGGCAGTACTTCGACGCTGTTTGCTCTTCGAATGCGGGCGCACAGCGAGTGCGGGCTGACAACAAAGAGCTACAGACTAGAAGAAAGGATCGTGGGGCATCGGGCCGGCGCGGACCCATCCCCCGGCTGTCTGCAGCTACCGTGAAAATGCGAATCTGCTTGGTTGCTGTGTCGCGGTTTCTCGGGAACCTGAGACTACGGGGAGGATACGCCGAGGTACGGCTTGATGACATACTGAACATACAGCGAACGGGACTCTCGCCATACAGCGAACACAGGTATCCTAAGCTAGCCGGCGCCAACATTGTTATCGGAGAAATGCTGCACCGCTGCCTCGGTCGGTCGTGAGAACGTGCCGACGATGCAGTTTCCAGCTGACGAGGCAACACTCGAACGGCTGCCACTCTCAACGGCAACCGGCGATGGTCAAAAGCACAGAAATATTCACGATTTCGGCACTGCACATGGTGAAGAAAACGCAACCACGCAACTACGAGCAGACGAGCTGTCGGTGAGACCGGAAGTGCTAATATTAATGTTTGTTCGGTGTTTTAACGGCATAACACAATATAAACATACATATTATCTACTTATTGAACTCAAAATTAACAAATAAGGTAATAATGAGGCTGTTATCGTGATTAAAACATCAGCCAATGGTGGAACTGCCGACAATCGCGTCATATATTGCCGACTAATACATCATTTGTCGAGAGAAGAGGGAGCGATTTTCAGCTGACTTTGAGAATTTATTGTAAATTCCAGGCCGCTCGCTTCGCTATAATATTTGGCTCGCGTGTTCTCGGGAGCCTCGACTACCTATTGGCAGCGCTTTTTGACCCTGCTCAAAAAGTGTTGCAGGGCCCCTTTAACGGAGATCGCCGCAGTTGGGAAAAATTCGCTCGCGGCAGAGCATCTGCTCAAGATCCACCAATGGGAGAGCAGTGACGTTCCTCGGGGAGCACACGTCTGCAGGAGTGGAGTCGAGAAGCGGGCGCGTGGGCCAGGAGGAACTCGCTTTCCTAGCAGACGACATTCGCTGTAACGAGCTGGCAGTGTATAAACGCCGTTTTTTTCCCTGTTGTTCTCTATACAGCGCTTCCATCAAAGCAGACAAATCGTTTGCATGAGTCATTTCGTTCTTTCGTATTTTTATCGAATCGTGGCACCAACATAGGTCCGAACAGGGGGACCCTATGGCACTCCGCACTTGTTCGCAGCACATGTTTCAGTTTTTTTTTTAAATGCGAAGCATTTCTTAGCGAACTTCTGCGACTTTGACCGTATCTATCTATCTATCTATCTATCTATCTATCTATCTATCTATCTATCTATCTATCTATCTATCTATCTATCTATCTATCTATCTATCTATCTATCTATCTATCTATCTAGCCGCCTACGACTTTGTGCTCTCCTGGTCGCTTGGTTAATCGAATGTGCACCAAAATTGGTATGGCGTAACATGACTGTATGACGAACATAAATGACAAGTCATAACATGAAAATCATGACACGAATGTCATGTACAGCATGATTTACATGCTACGCTCATGGTGCACTGGCGGCCGTTTCGCTAGCTTGATATACACCAAAATTGGTATCTTGTGACGTGACTGTATGACGAACATAAATAACACGAGTTAACATGAAAATCGTGACACGCATGTCATGTACAGCATGACTTACGTGCCACGCTCATGGTGCGCTGGCGGCCGTTTCGCTAGCTTTATATACACCAAAATTGGTATCTTGCGACGTGACCGTGTGACGAACATAAATAACACGAGTTATCATGAAAATCATGACACGCATGTCATGTACAGCATGACTTACGTGCCATGCTCATGGGGCGCTGGCGGCCGTTTCGCTAGATGGATATGCACCGAAATTGGTATCTTGCGACGTGACCGTGTGACGAACATAAATAACACGAGTTATCATGAAAATCATGACACGCATGTCATGTACAGCATGACTTACGTGCCACGCTCATGGGGCGCTGGCGGCCGTTTCGCTAGCTAGATCTACCCCGGAATTGGTCTTGCGCGACGTGACTGTGTGACGAACATAAATAACACGAGTTAACATGAAAGTCATGACACACATGTCATGTACAGCATGACTTACGTGCCACGCTCATGGGGCGCTGGTGGCCGTTTCGCTAGCTAGATCTACACCGGAATTGGTCTTGCGCGACGTGACTGTGTGCCGAACATAAATAACACGAGTTAACATGAAAGTCATGACACACATGTCATGTACAGCATGACTTACGTGCCACGCTCATGGTGCGCTGGCGGCCGTTTCGCTAGCTTTATATACACCAAAATTGGTATCTTGCGACGTGACCGTGTGACGAACATAAACAACACGAGTTATCATGAAAATCATGACACGCATGTCATGTACAGCATGCCTTACGTGCCACGCACATGGGGCGCTGGCGGCCGTTTCGCTAGATTGATATACACCAATATTGGTCTCTTCTGACGTGATCGTGTGACGAACATAAATAACACGAGTTATCATGAAAATCATGACACGCATGTCATGTACAGCATGACTTACGTGCCACGCTCATGGCGCGCTGGTGGCCGCTTCGCTAGCTAGATCTACCCCGGAATTGGTCTTGCGCGACGTGACTGTGTGACGAACATAAATAACACGAGTTAACATGAAAGTCATGACACACATGTCATGTACAGCATGACTTACGTGCCACGCTGATGGTGCGCTGGCGGCCGTTCCTCTAGGTTGATCGACCCCCAAGTTGGTATTGCGCGACGTTACTGTGTGACGAACATAAATAATAGGAGTTAACATGAAAACCATGACACGCATTTTCCTCAATGACATACAAGACGATGTATGCAGCTCTTTGCTGGCTGCTTCGCATTACATCGATTCCCACAATGCGTGGGATCTGCCGGCTTTTTTTTTGTTTACTAATCTGGCCCAGCACGTTCGAATAGTTTACTGTTTTCTTTTTTTTTTTTTTTTTGAATGGTCACGCACCCCGAAGACGACAAATGCCGCCGCCTCTCTACTGGAATGCCCATAGGCAAAAAGAGAGGCGAGCTCCTTCACAAACACACAATATCGTCGACTGGGCCGCTTGCATCTAAAGTCCCTATACTTGCATCCGGTTGCCGGCCTAGACGGTGCACCAACGCCTTGCGGCATTCGAGAGCAAAAGCCACCGAAAGCCCTGTGAAAGCGTAAAACCACAAAAACCTATTCTTCCTTTTGCTTTTCCATGGCGAAGTGTATGAGCGCGCAACAAGACTTGCGTGGTAAAAAAAGAAAGCTGGAACAGAAATAAACGTGACTACTGAAGTTGTGTAATTGCACACTGATACACTGCACATTTTCATCATTCAAGGTTTAGGCGCGTGATAATCGAGCACCGAAGTAGAAGACTGGTGAAACTTGCAACCCAAGCGCACCAACACAAGCGAACTCGGAGAAAGGATAGTAAGGTCAACTTGTTGGCTAGTTGGTAAAGCATGATGAAACGGGAAACAGCACGGTAAACGACGACAAAGAAGGAACGTGTGGTGTGGTGTGTGTGTTCCTTCTTTGTCGTCGTTTACCGCGCTGTTTCCCGTTTCATCGGAGAAAGGAAACACGCGGCTAACGGGCGCTTTCCACAACCACCACTGCGCATCGCGGAGGCGCGCGCCGCGCAAAAGCGGTGCATGTGAAACGAATCCGCGTCCGAGCGTCCTGGTGCCGCTCCTTTGCCGCGGGCCCCGTCGCTCAGTCGCTCGCATGTGAAACAGTAACGAGCGTGACGGTGCGTCTACTTAGCTTCGCCGTCGTTTTGCAGCCGATTTGAACGAGTTTTGGCAAGACGCGCTTATAAAAAAAAAAAAACGTGAACTCTATGATTTCCTGCACTGGCATGGGACGCTACATCTATGCGCAGCGGTGAGTGCAAGATGCTTTACTAAAACTGTCATATACAACCTGTAAAGCTGCAACGTCCCAGCAAATCAAGAGATATAGCGGTCTTCAGCCTCTTTGAACAACAAAGGCGCTGCTTGAGTGCTTTGATACGCACCCTACTACCCACGCCTCGCGAAGAACGAAACTGAAGCTGTAGGAAAAGATTCGTAGACAGTGGGGCTCTTCGATTTTCGGACTTCTGGCAGCTTTCTGGCAGCCAGAGATAGCCAGAGGGTCAGCCAGCTAGTTCCGGTCGGGACAGGAAACAGCGTCTTGGTCACGTGCGTGGGAAGCCCGAGACATGGATATACGCCCGAGACAACCCGAAGCTGCCCCAAGATTACAAAATCGAACGCTGGGACAGCCAGCCTAAACGTAAACAAACGCTACCGCCGTGGCAGCAAACGAAACTTTGCGCCGCGTGCGCGTTGGTTTTTCTGCATTGCCCGCTTGAAAATATGTGGCTAGGTTTGCTGAAGAGCTGAAGTGATATTCTCGAGCATACGGATTTGGGATACGATCACGTACGTTCGCAAAATCGTGCACAACTCGCCCCGTCCGCGAACAAAACAGCCAGCTGGCGCACGGCGCCACGAAAGCGATGCAAGGTGAGCTGCCGCGCCGCTAACGGCTTAACCAGCTCACGTCTGCTTAGTACGTGTAACAGTCGCTGCACAACACGACGCGAAAATCTCGCGAAAGTGATCGTGTCCCCAATAGAGCTCGAGGACGTCGCACACACGCGTTGACCAGCTTGCGTTTTGTCATAACTTGAGACGTGCGGCGGTATGGGTACCACGAGTGCGTGTTATATCTAAAATAAAACTTCCGTGTGACGCGTCTTGGACTCGTTTTGGCAGATGCTGCCTGAGCCTCTTTTCCAGTCCTAAGTGGCACTCCAAAAATCTCATGTACTAGCTCAGCTTTTATTTGAGCTACTAGGTGATAACCGCGGACACACTACATGGAATTATTACTAAGAGGTGGAAAAAGACAGAGCCGACGATGAAATAAGCAACAAAAGGATGTATACATTTCTGAATTCATCTTCGTTTTTTCACATCGACGCGTCGTAGCATAACATATGTACCATACCTCATGTACTGGCCCATAGATCGAAGTACGCTCGCACGCCGTTCGCGACCAACGAGCATCACACAAAACACAACGTCGCGATCGCTTTTATTCGATCTGTGCATTTTATCAACATCGAAGACCTAGTAGAAATAGTCAAGTTCTGACGGGGTTCACGCACTCAAACATACGACGGAGCGAAATATATCGATCACAATCGTCTCAGCTAAATGGACATAAAGCACACACGACACCACAAACGAATACTACTACGAAAAAAGCCGGAAGATCCCACGCATTGTGGGAATCGATGTAATGCGAAGCAGCCAGCAAAGAGCTGCATACATCGTCTTGTATGTCATTGAGGAAAATGCGTATCATGAATTTCATGTTAACTCCTATTATTTATGTTCGTCACACAGTAACGTCGCGCAATACCAACTTCGGGGTCGATCAAACTAGAGAAACGGCCGCCAGCGCCCCATGAGCGTGGCACGCAAGTCATGCTGTACATGACATACGTGTCATGACTTTCATGTTAACTCGTGTTATTTATGTTCCTCACACGGTCACGTCGCAAGATACCAATTTTGGTGTATATCAAGCTAGCGAAACGGCCGCCAGCACCCCATGAGCGTGGCACGTGTCATGCTGTACATGACATGCGTGTCATGATTTTCATGTTAACTCGTGTTTTTATGTTCTTCACACAGTAACGTCGCGCAATACCAACTTCGGGGTCGATCAAACTAGAGGAACGGCAGCCAGCGCCCCATGAGCGTGGCACGCAAGTCATGCTGTACATGACATACGTGTCATGACTTTCATGTTAACTCGTGTTATTTATGTTCCTCACACGGTCACGTCGCAAGATACCAATTTTGGGGTAGATCAAGCCAGCGAATAGGCCGCCAGCACCCCATGAGCATGGCACGTAAGTCATGCTGTACATGACATGCGTGTCATGATTTTCATTTTAACTCGTGTTTTTATGTTCGTCACACAGTCACGTCGCGCAAAACGAATTCCCGGGTAGATCAAGCTAGCGAAACGGCCGCCAGCGCGCCATGATCGTGGCACGTAAGTCATGCTGTACATGACATGCGTGTCATTATTTTCATGTTAACTCGTGTTATTATGTTCGTCACATAGTCACGTCGCGCAATACCAATTTCGGGGTAGATCAATCTAGCCAAACGGCCGCCAGCGCCCCATGAGCGTGGCACGTAAGTCATGCTGTACATGACATGCGTGTCATGATTGTCATGTTAATTCGTGTTTTTATGTTCGCCGCACAGTCACGTCACAAGATACCAATTTTGGTGTATATAAATCTAGCGATACCGCCGCCAGCGCCCCATGAGCGTGGCACGTAAGTCATGCTGTACATGACATGCGTGTCATGATTTTCATGTTAACTCGTGTTATTTGTGTTCGTTACACAGTCACGTCACGCAATACCAATTTCGGGGTAGGTCAAGCTAGCGAAACCGACGCCAGCGCCCCATGAGCGTGGCACGTAAGTCATGCTGTACATGACATGCGTGTCATGATTTTCATGTTAACTCGTGTTATTTATGTTCGTTACACAGTCACGTCACAAGATACCAATTTTGGTGTATATAAATCTAGCGAAACCGCCGCCAGCGCCCCATGAGCGTGGCACGTAAGTCATGCTGTACATGACATGCGTGTCATGATTGTCATGCTAACTCGTGTTTTTATGTTCGCCACACAGTCACGTCGCGCAATACCAATTTCGTGGTAGATCAAGCTAGCGAAACGGCCACCAGCGCTCCATGAGCGTGGCACGGAAGTCATGCTGTAAATGACATGCGTGTCATGATTTTCATGCTAACTCGAGTTTTTATGTTCGTCACACAGTCACGTCGCGCAATACCAATTTTGGGGTAGATCAAGCGAGCGAAGCTGCCGCCAGCGCTCCATGAGCGCGGCACGTAAGTCATGCTGTACATGACATGCGAGTCATGATTTCCATGTTAACTCGTGTTATTTATGTTCATTACACAGTCACGTCACAAGATACCAATTTTGGTGTATATCGAGCTAGCGAAACTGCCGCCAGCGCTCCATGAGCGTGGCACGTAAGTCATGCTGTACATGACATGCGTGTCGTGATTTTCATGTTAACTCGAGTTTTTATGTTCGTCATACAGTCACGTCGCAAGATACCAATTTTGGTGTATATCAAACTAGCGAAACTGCCGCCAGCGCTCCATGAGCGTGGCACGTAAGTCATGCTGTACATGACATGCGTGTCATGATTTTCATGTTAACTCGAGTTTTTATGTTCGTCATACAGTTACGTCGCATGATACCAATTTTGGTGTATATCAAACTAGCGAAACGGCCGCCAGCGCACCATGAGCGTAGCATGTAAATCATGCTGTACATGACATGCGTGTCATGATTTTCATGTTATGACTTGTCATTTATGTTCGTCATACAGTCATGTTACGCCATACCAATTTTGGTACACATTCGATGAACCAAGCGACCAGGAGAGCACAAAGTCGTAGGCGGATAGATAGATAGATAGATAGATAGATAGATAGATAGATAGATAGATAGATAGATAGATAGATAGATAGATAGATAGATAGATAGATAGATAGATAGATAGATAGATACGCTCAAAGTCGCAGAAGTTCGCTAAGAAATGCTTCGCATTTAAAATAAACTCGAAAGGGGTCTCCATGCGTTCGTACGAACGTGTACATAACTATTGGTACATGTGCACGACGCAGTTAGAATCAACGTTACTGTTAGAATCAACGTTACGTTGGTTAGAATGGTTAGAACGCGACAGTTCGCCGCGTTGTTCACGGAAGGAAACTTCACGGGACTCATAAGAAAAGCAATAAACATATTAGCTCCAAATGCTCACCGCCACTCGTAATCGCGCCATCTCGCATGGCGGAACGGCGCCGAGCGGCCCAAGCGTAAGGACAAGCAAAGGTGTAGTCTGCAAGCGCCCGCATTGAAATCCGTCGAGTCCTCACAAAGATGGCGGCGAGCGCGTATCGTCTCTTTTAATAATAATATCTGGGGTTTAACGTCCCAAAACCACCATATGATTATGAGAGACGCCGTAGTGGAGGGCTCCGGAAATTTCGACCACCTGGGGTTATCGTCTCTTTTCGACGTCTGCTAGCCCGAAACCTTCCAGAGAGCTTCCACGACTAAATTGTCCTGGAAGGTTCTGGCGACCCTCGGGCTCCCCGCGGGTCGCCAGAACCGTCCAACCCGAGAAAAACGAACGCCAACTGGAAGTGCACCGCGGGGGGCCGGAGCAACCCGAGAAAAACGAACTCGCTCTGGCTGGCTCTGGCAGCCCGCGGGTAGCCAGAAGTGGAAAATCGAAGAGCCCAAGTTACGCTAGCTAACGCTATCCAGTCCGAAGCCTGTACTCCCCATCATTCCCATCGTGGTTGAACGATCGCAGTTTCCTCTCTAGGTTATTGTATGAACCTCTATGGGGTTCTCTATCACGTAACGCTCCTAAATTTTCTTTCAGTTTGAAAACTGCACTTGAGGCGCGCACAAAAAAGTGGCCCCTTTCTGTACCCACTCGCGATGTGGAACGAAAGAAAAATGAACGCCGGGCACACCTTACGTCAGATGCCACCGCGGGCCAGGAGACGCAGAGGGGTCACTCCACGCGCCGCAGTTTAAAAGAAAGAAATATTGCAGTGACTTAGCTCGGCTATGCCAGGATAACGTAGCGACGGTAGCGTTAGCAAAGGTTCAGCTGATTGTTCTTAGCTTTCCTGATTGTCTAGGATTTGCTTGATTATCATGCTTACTGTTGCTCCAATGACACACACATGGTATACATATTATGTGGCACATGTATACAGTAGCGCACCCAGGAATTCTCTCAGGGGGGGGTTGAAATTCTGAGAAGCCTACAGGAGTGTGGGATGGGGGGGGGGGGGTTGCGGGCACATTGCATAATACGCCATTTCGTTGCTTAGGCTGGAGGATTGCAACGACAAAGAAAATATGAGATACCAAATAGTAATAACAATACTACTACTACTGCTAATAATAATAAATAATAATAATAATAATAATAATAATAATAATAATAATAATATCAAATGTGATGATGATGATGATCTTTCAGCATTTTACAGCAAGATCTTGAAAACTTGAGAGGGCCAAGAAACTGTTCAGTGAAGCAGCGCACGGAGAAAATAAATGGCAAATTGAATAAACCAACGCGTAATATAGTTCCAACAAAGATGCCTGGCAAATACTTATTTTTGCTAGTTCTTCAGCTCCAGGTAGTGATAAGGGTGCTGACGTGCCGGCCTGCTGGCGGTCGCGCATTGCTGTTAAAAAATTATTACTATGTTAGCGCAAACAAATGGGACGCAAGAAAGGCACACGAGGACACCCAGCGCCGTGTGCCTTTCTTGTGTCCCATTTATTGTGTCTTGTGCCTGATTACCACAGTAATCAGGAAATGTCATACAAACAAGCCCCATTGGCAACTTTAGCAGTTAAAGAACTCTGCAACTGAGAATTTTGTGCACAATGTGAGCAGAACATCCTATATTATACTTCCTTCAGGCTTCGCCAAACTACAAATCTGGAAGTACATCGTAAATATTTGCTATAAGCTTTGTGACATTGATTATAAACATTATATACGTACAGCTCAATGCAGCACACGTACAGTACAATTCTCAGCTCACGGATAAACTGCACTGTAGCCACGCTTACCGATTTGCCATGTCATTCGGGTGCACAGGTTCGGCGACTGAAGTATCCTCGGTGATAAGTGACTGATCGATTGACGCATCTGAAGGCGATAAGTGCTGAGTCATCGCTTCCTTTTTGGCCGCAATCGGGCATTCCGGTGCTGTCGCTGCATCTCTTGAATCTGAACACGGAATCTTTTTCGGGAAGTAGTTGAGGATCGTGTTCGACTGGCGCTTCAGCGAAATCCCTGTGATGTGGTAGCTCATTCGACGCAGATTCGCGCAGCAGACACAGAAGCAAGTACTAGCGAGCGAACTGAACGTGTGCATGGGGGCACATCAAACTTCGTAGCTTCCGTCCGATGTAGAACATACAAAAAAGAAGTGGTGAAAAGAGAGAGAGCGAGAGTTCTCTGAAAAAAAGAGAAAGAAACGTGGCACCCCAATATAACTCTCGCACTTTCCAAAGCCCTTTTTTCTTGTCACGCGTCCTTGAAAACAATTACTCATTCTGCCCCGTCGTCTTACTCCTCCCATCTTCGCAACGTATGGATTTTCGCATAGCATTCGTGCTTGCTTGGTGTCCCTGCGTGCGCGCGGTACTGCGGCATGGCTGTCGACGCACACACTAGTTGCGCCAAGGCTTGCTCATAAATGCAGGAACCACAGTGTATGTGCTTAAACGAATATCGCCATGTGCTCGAGCTGTACGGCCTCCCGGTTTGCTGTCGCTTTGACGAACGAGCCGCGTACGAGGTCGCCTTTCTTCTCGCCGCTCCAATACAGCTCGTCCGTCCTCTGTCAACAAAGTTAAAAAAAAAGTGCGCGGCCACCCCGCTGGCGACACCATTTGCCTGTAGAAAACGCAAGCCCCGAAAAAAAACAAAAACACTCTTTTCGAAGCGCCGCCGACGCCCTCTTATCTTTGGAACTTTGAGTGAACATTTTTCCCTACTTTTCGGAATACATACGGTTCCTTCTTGAGCGGTCGAGGGAGGGATGAACAGGGCTTCTTTTCTTGTTTGGTGGGTATGAAAGGGTGAGGCAGGCGGCGGCAGTGCTCTTCGGTCGAAGAACAGAGGAGTGCGAGGGATTGACCGGTGGGAATGAGTTGAAGAGTAAAAAGTGGTGGGGAGCACCTTTGCCGTGTGGATGTGTCGAGGTGCACTGTTAGATGAGAGACAGGGAAAGGGGGATACTTGGAGTGCCGGACTGTGAGGCTGTACGCGTACATCTTTTTTTCCTTTTCTTTTTCTTGCGCTTTGCTCGGGGAAAAGCGAAGTCCTGCCAGCATTCATTTCCGGTAATTGGCTTCAGCTGCGATGGATTGGGGACGTCTTTTCCGTCTCTCTCAGTTCCGCTGATGCAGCTCGCGTCGCAGCCAGTACAATCAGTTTTGTTGAAGATGGATTGGGTACGCTCTTCCGGTGGCCGGTTTTTGGGAGAAGGCATAGAACGCGCTATTGTGTTCGTAATGCTGCAAACATTTTCACGAACCGCCGGTCCCCATCGTCGGCTATGGGCCACGCGCTCGGAGGAGTGGGGTGTCAACAAGACCGTTTTTTTTTTTCCTTCTTTTTTCGGCAGCCTAGTACGCCGGCGGCTTTTCGAACATGTGGTTTCGCTTTGAAGTCGCGCGCGCCACCGTTAGCGGTTTCGAACTGGCTTCGGTCAGGTCTTTATCCCTCCCATTTCGGACTGCACGTGTGTATGGCACAAAGGCGGCAAAGCGCAAGAGCCGACGGGCCATTCGCGTTCTTACTGTCACGTTACTCAGCCGGCCGCGGAAACGGGCGATGGTTTTGCTGGCGCCACGGATAGCGGAGATATGTATTTCTGTCGTGATGTTGATTGGGGGACACCTGTTACTGGATTTCTCAGCTTGCGTCGTTGTGTTTTTGGAAGCGAAATGCTTCCTGAATAAAAGATTTTGGGTAGCCGTTCCTGGCGCGTTTCCTGAATATATCGTGTTTTTCTTGTTTTTAAATGCGAAGCATTTCTTAGCGAACCTCTGGCACTTTGAGCGTTTCTATCTACGTATCTATCTATCTATCTATCTATCTATCTAGCCGCCTACGTCTGGGTGCTCTCATGATCGCCTCCTTAACTTGGTGCAGACCAAAATTTGCATGGGAGGGTAAGAGGATTTGACGAATATGATTGCCGGGTCATGACATGAATAACGTTAAAATCCTGCCGCGTACGTCGTCAAACCCTTTCCACTGGACACGTGTGGCACATACCGTTTACCACGGACCGCGGTGTACGGGTATGCGCCACAGGTGATTGACAGTTTATATCTACCCAAGAAGGGTGAGAACAGACATTGGTAACTTAAATGCTAGAGCGTTAAGGAAAACCAACATCGGCAGCGTTGACTTAACGAATGGAAAGAATGAAAATTAGGATCCCAGCAGGAATCGAACCCAAGCATTCAGCGTGGCAATCAGGTATTCTACCACTGAACCATGCCAGGTCTGTAAAGTGATTTGGAAAAACAGCTTACGCAGCCGTAATAACGGTGCAACGTCAATTGTGGCTGTGGTGCTGGCTATCTAATTTTACAAGAAAGCAATAAACACTGCATGATACTCTTACGATGTGTACTCCTACGATACAGGCGTCATATCAGATTAACGCCTGTAGTTCGAGTGTTGTCTCCGCTTTTATTGCAGTTATAGCAATAAACTATATGTTTGTATTTCTATTATTCAGCAAGCTATATTGAAGCATTGCTCGACCCCGGAGGAATACATCAACGAAAGTTACGTATGATATTCACATCATCGCACCGTAAAGTGCACTTAGACCGCCAGAACGACGCAGTGTCCTCTTCATTTCTTACGAGGCTGAGCGATGGCCTCATGCTGACCGAGGACGATGCCAGATTGACTGACAGCCGCTTGGTAGACTAGGCTACGTAGGCCACTTACGCCCAGGTATAGTCTACGAATACGACAAACACCATCCACTGATGTTGGTCTACGTACCACTATCGAGGCCTACCAGCCTCGACTGCCTATACCTCACCAACGCGAAGGGTGGCTTCAGGTTCCGACACGTCGCCGGCTCTGTCGACAGACAATTTGTCGACACAATGACCGCGGCATCCACGAATTCCAACAGCTCTACTGTACCACATACTTCACTACACGTGGACCCCTCGTCACCACGATCACGACCGGATCCTATAACAATTCATGACCAGCTGATGGTGCTCACTGATCACGGTGATGATGCCCTTGTTCAAGAACTGTCTATAACTTCTTGCACACATGCACACGGGTTCGTGAAACATGCGTGCGTTTTCGGGACACGTATAAGCACTACATATCAGCTTACCGCTTCTGGTGTTGTTAATACCCACGTTGCCATTGGCAGCGTTACCCAACCGTAAACAACTGCTTATATAACACATATGAGGCTCTTCAACATATATATGTGTGTGCGTACAAAATTTATACATATCTTTAGCGTCATTTTATAACGTGTCGCTATGTAAAAAACTTACGCCACAGTCACCTACCCGCCGCATGCTTCGCATAATATCGACTCCCAGGGTACGTGAGATCTGCCGAATTTTTTTTTTCTAAAGTTGTGTGCTGCAGTGCGTTCCGGCTCTTCTTTACTACTGATGTATTGCGGATTTTTGTGGGGTTCTAAAGTGAACTGAAAATATCGACTTGTGTAGGTGTGTTTGCATAGTTTCATTTGCAAGTTACAAGGGCATCTAAAAACGACAGGGAGTCTTCTGTTTCAAGGGTGAACTGAATACTCGTTGGATAAATTTAGATGAGAGAATAATTGTGACTTATGACCTCTTGACACTCGAATGACAGTCGTTGAGACGTATCTGTGAAAGATTTTTGACTGCGGCTGCAATGAATTAAGAGCTTGTTCCTCGATGTGTTTCATTGTTATATTTGCTATGGCGACAGACATGGGCACAGGGTTCCAAATAGTGAAACGTTTATGAGAAAGTTTGCATATTTAGCAAAATTAATGCATTGTGATAAGGCAGAAAAAGAAGATTCGCACCATATGTCTCTGGAAGGGCCCAAGTGCTTCAAATGCTTTTCTCCTTTTTTTTTCGTTTTGGAGGATCGATAGTTACCTTGGTTCGGTCCTGCCAATTAGAATTACGTTAGAGCTCGTCTGCACGTAAAAAGTGGCGCTAATTGGTAACACCGTGAATATAAAGGGCATTTTAGCGGTGACACGTGGCTATATACTTTAGAGCTTGCCGTTGAATGAGTGCCTTCATTTTCATTTTGTGTTTTGTCACGGCCGCTAGATGAAAAAGCTTCATCCAGAGGGCGTGGTTTTGTAGAGCCCATCTATATGATGAAAAAAGAATGTTTGTCGGGAAGGAGAGCGTACATTATTGACTATTTAAAGGAAAACAAAGGTGCTCCGTGACGGACACAATTCGTGTTCACTATAATATCAAGCATTTAAGAAAAAGTAACGAGAATGCCACCGGCATCGCAACAGGAAATGTTCATCACGCTTAAGCGAGTTTCGTTTCCATAGCGAGTAAGGCATTGAATGTACATGAAAGCGCTTGTTATTTCTATAAAATGAGTTTTATGACGTAGAATTTGAAAGAAGTTGCACATTCAAGACAAAACCAGCATATATTCATTGCGCAATTTCGTCGTCGCGCCATTAGTGCCAATAAATCAAGCCATGTGACACCGACAATTTAATGGTATTTAGGCACTTGATATCTTAATCTCTAATTACATTAGAAGCGTCCCAGTGAACCAGGTATAATTTGCATGTGCGCAGGTAAGTGCATTAGATTTGCCCGTGTGAACCGGATAATAACGTTACAAACGGTAAACAACACTGCGAACTCTTGTTCTGGCCAAACATGTATGTAGCACTGCGTACACAGCTGGATGAGCTGCTATACGTAATATTTTTCATGTCACATGCACTCTGCACCGACGTCTGTGGTCAAGTCACGCGGCGCATTGTCATTGTACACAGCCCCTTTTAGACTTCCCCCGAGAATCAAACAAATAAAAAAAAACAATAGCTTGTTTTGAAGATTCCGAAATATCTCCTTGCTCTATTGCAATAATCAGAGGGGGCAAGAAAAGAAGAGGGGTCAAACTGACGACCCGTGAAAGCATCTTTTCTTTCGTCCAAAGCCGCTTCACTGGAAGTGAACGCAGAGCCACAGAGCACGCGGTTTGCGCTCTTTCAGTTTAGGAGTAGATGGGTGAATACCACGTATTTCTGGAGTAAATGAGAGAAAATTGACCTCAAACCACCTCTTGAATTGAAATAACAACGTCTGAAAGGCCCGTGAACGTGTACGCTGGATTCTCGGCGACAATGACCGTGAAGCAGTTACGGGGGGGGGGGGTCAGGTCGGCCTCAGGGGGAGGTTACAACCCCCAAACCCCCCCCCCCCCCGTCGGTGCGCCATTGCATGTATATTTATTTTGCCAGGCAACTACTTCGGGATCCGATGAGTTAAGCTTCTCCGCTCTTCTGCGCCGTTGAGCAGCATTTGCGCTCTCCTTCTCCATGGCTAAACCACACTGGCAAACGACAGTCAAAGGCGCTATCAAGAGGCTCCAGCGCAGTGTTAGACGGCGACTGCACAGCGAAGGCGAATAGTTGCGCGCGCGCCGGCGCCAGTACGTCTACCTCGGCTACGACGTCACTCCACTCCTCTGGATCCAGCGGCCGTGCCTCTGGAAAGCGCAGACCGGCGGCAGCGAGTCGTGCGCGGCAGCGGCGGCGTGCGCGGGAGGTGCCGGCTCCGATAAGCCAGCTGTGTGACATATATGTGTTCAGCATCATGCACATTGTGTTCCCAGTGCAATGTGCAGGGTGTGCGCAGGGCTCCCCACTGATCTCCACTAGGATCAGTGGGGCTCCCCTTCAGGGGGGGGGGGGGGCGAAGGTTCATCGCGGCGCCCCCCTCCCTATTAAGTCACTGTATGGGGCAGACTTTGCGCCCCCTTCTTCTTAGGTGACTAGGGGGGGCGGTCGCCCCCCTGACCCCCCCCCCCCCATCCCTCTGCGCACGCCTATGGTAACAACTGTGACAGTTGTTAGTTCGCGCTTGCCCTCTGTATACCTGTGCCTTCTTTTCGAGCGTTCTTCGTGCTTCAGCGGCGCGCTGCTAGTTTCGAGCTGCTTGTCGTTCTTCGTGCGACATTCCAAGTTCTTGCTATCGCATTCATTGCTTCGCCCTTGCGGCGAAACTGTGACTTTTTAAATGAAACAGTTGTTCTGTATCGCCATTGCAACACGTTTACTAGAGAAATTGTAGAGGCGTCTGAGATAGCTAGGACAAGAAATGAATGCGTCAGCATGCCGTCTGTTCTTTAATATAAGAAAGAGCTTCATTGTTTGGCTTCGACGACACGTGTCCATTTATACCTTCTTTCTGCCGTTGTTTCCACTTGCATTTTCAGATACGTGTTTATATGTGCTCAGGATCTGCATTAAATCCTTAGCTGACGTAAGAGCTTGTCATGTCTGATTCTTTTCTCGTGTTCGTTTAGTGCTGTCACAAACGAGCGCATTATAAAGCGCGCGCGGCCGCTTTCAAACGGCAGCGGGAGACAGAACGGCGCGAGCCGCGCGCCCGAGAAGCGCGAACGACGAAAAACCAAGCATCAAAAGACGCCGGCGCGCCGCATCGTCCTCACCCACTCGAGCCAGACGCAGACAACGCGATCAAACGCCCGGCAAAGCCTGGACGCCTGGATGTTTCTAGAAGGAAGGGGGGACGCATCCCCGAGCGACGCCACCGCGAGTAGAACCGGCGAGAGAAATCTCGAACTATCCTTAGCCTTGGCTGTACTGCACCCCGAAGAACCCTCCCGACGCTTCTAGAAACCGGGGGAGAAGGGATAAAAGCGTGCGACGACGACTAGACAGTCAGTCGCCTTTTCTCCCATCCTCCCCCACCCCAAGACGCTGCGCCGTGCTCCCTATAGGGCTGCAGAAATTAGGCGTCTTATTCTTCCTTTAATCACAATCATCATCATCATCATCAGTCAGTGAAGAAGTGAAAGAGTGTGGCTCCGTTAGAGTGAGCTCCGTTAGTCAAAGAAGACGTGTTTGTGATGCTGTGCGGCCAGTCGATCAGTTTGAACTTCAATTTCAATTTTAAATGCGAAGCATTTCTTAGCGAACTTCTGCGACTTTGACCGTATCTATCTATCTATCTATCTATCTATCTATCTATCTATCTATCTATCTATCTATCTATCTATCTATCTATCTATCTATCTATCTATCTATCTATCTATCTATCTATCTATCTATCTATCTAGCTGCCTACGACTTTGTGCTCTCCTGGTCGCTTGGTTAATCGAATGTGCACCAAAATTGGTATGGCGTAACATGACTGTATGACGAACATAAATGACAAGTCATAACATGAAAATCCTGACACGAATGTCATGTACAGCATGATTTACATGCTACGCTCATGGTGCACTGGCGGCCGTTTCGCTAGCTTGATATACACCAAAATTGGTATCTTGTGACGTGACTGTATGACGAACATAAATAACACGAGTTAACATGAAAATCATGACACGCATGTCATGTACAGCATGACTTACGTGCCACGCTCATGGTGCGCTGGCGGCCGTTTCGCTAGCTTTATATACACCAAAATTGGTATCTTGCGACGTGACCGTGTGACGAACATAAATAACACGAGTTATCATGAAAATCATGACACGCATGTCATGTACAGCATGACTTACGTGCCATGCTCATGGGGCGCTGGCGGCCGTTTCGCTAGATGGATATGCACCGAAATTGGTATCTTGCGACGTGACCGTGTGACGAACATAAATAACACGAGTTATCATGAAAATCATGACACGCATGTCATGTACAGCATGACTTACGTGCCACGCTCATGGGGCGCTGGCGGCCGTTTCGCTAGATTGATATACACCAATATTGGTCTCTTCCGACGTGATCGTGTGACGAACATAAATAACACGAGTTATCATGAAAATCATGACACGCATGTCATGTACAGCATGACTTACGTGCCACGCTCATGGGGCGCTGGTGGCCGTTTCGCTAGCTAGATCTACACCGGAATTGGTCTTGCGCGACGTGACTGTGTGACGAACATAAATAACACGAGTTAACATGAAAGTCATGACACACATGTCATGTACAGCATGACTTACGTGCCACGCTCATGGTGCGCTGGCGGCCGTTCGCTAGCTTTATATACACCAAAATTGGTATCTTGCGACGTGACCGTGTGACGAACATAAACAACACGAGTTATCATGAAAATCATGACACGCATGTCATGTACAGCATGCCTTACGTGCCACGCACATGGGGCGCTGGCGGCCGTTTCGCTAGATTGATATACACCAATATTGGTCTCTTCTGACGTGATCGTGTGACGAACATAAATAACACGAGTTATCATGAAAATCATGACACGCATGTCATGTACAGCATGACTTACGTGCCACGCTCATGGCGCGCTGGTGGCCGCTTCGCTAGCTAGATCTACCCCGGAATTGGTCTTGCGCGACGTGACTGTGTGACGAACATAAATAACACGAGTTAACATGAAAGTCATGACACACATGTCATGTACAGCATGACTTACGTGCCACGCTGATGGTGCGCTGGCGGCCGTTCCTCTAGGTTGATCGACCCCCAAGTTGGTATTGCGCGACGTTACTGTGTGACGAACATAAATAATAGGAGTTAACATGAAAACCATGACACGCATTTTCCTCAATGACATACAAGACGATGTATGCAGCTCTTTGCTGGCTGCTTCGCATTACATCGATTCCCACAATGCGTGGGATCTGCCGGCTTTTTTTCCTTTAAAAACTAACCGGTTCTTGGCCAATCCCCCAGTGTGGGTATGAGCCACAGCTTCCAGGCTCTACTCTACTCTACTACAGTCGATCGTCGATCTGGGAGAATCGGATGACGACGCCGTGTGAGCCGTGACTATAGTTACGACTAGTTACGACGATCAACGCTGGAGCTGGCGTGAGTGTTTTCAAGAAGAGAAGCATTCAAGCACCGTCCAAGAATTGTGGACTAGATACGCTATTGTATATTCAGGGCTTTAACTGTCCTTGAATAGTTGTAATGCATGTGATTGCATTTGTAGCGTGTGATCTGTTTGTTTAGCTCCCGTTGTATAAACATGCATCTGAATTATACTGTGAAGTTGTAACTGGTACCAGCCGAGTGTGTGCACGTGTTTGTGATATTTGTATTGCCTTAACTGAGAATATATTTCGTTTTCGTTTGTGTTATCGACTCTCGGCTCTCACTCGGTCTTTGGACCACAACCGGCGTTCGCTGGCGCACCAAAGGACCAACTCTAAATTGTCCGCGCTTTCGTGGTGCGTTTTCGGAGGGCCGAGACGCCAGCCCTTGGAATCCGCCCGGCGATTGCCAACCCGATTAACGGGACAAGTGACAAGTGCGCTATCGTTTCCCAAGTGCGATGAGCGACCAACACGCCCAAACGTCCTCCCTTCTGTTTATCGGGAATTGCACATTTAAGGAAAATTCCTACTTCGCGAAAATTGAATTCCTAACCCGCGCTTCCATGATCGTGTGATGGTCCTTTGGTTGGGCCGTTCTAGAGGCCGACGAACGCTGTAAAGAACATGAAAGACGCCATGCCAATCCAGCCCGAAAACAGCGTTCCGGAGACGGCCGCTACCCATAATAAAACTGAACGCTTACGTTAGGGGGGAGCATTGCGCGAAGGGGAAAAAAGAAGGAAAGGAAAACAGTAGGTCAGGCACTCCCACGCCAAGCTTCGCTTGTTCCCATTTCCCGATAGAGGAAGGGCTCCTGATTCCTTTCTTTTTTTTTTCTTCAGCTCTCAAATAACCTGTTTCACATGACAGCGAATTTGCTGCAAGAGCAGGGCGGGTACCCACGAAAGAGGTATAATCCGTTTTATTCAGGGATATATCGTCTAAAGTGTCAGCACGCTAGATTAAAGAAGTGAACTACAGGACGAATTTAATCAAGACAGAAAATCTTGATATAAAGCGGACTTTTAAAGACACAAGCGTCTCCTTTGTAATTTGTGTTTTTTACGAATATATTTTCTTAGGCGTCAGCAATGCGGATTGAAGAAGTCAGCTTCAATAAGGATATAATTAGAACTTGAAATCCCGCTATAAGACGGATTTTTAAGACCCGTTTTCTCGCCAAGCAGTGCAGATCGCGCGTCATTTGGTCAGTGCATGCACGGACATGCATGGACCGGCGTGAACTGAAATTTGAACTCGAGCCTGCCCACGCCATCTCTTATTGCGATAAAGAAAGTAACGCGCAAAAGAATAAAGGCGTGTGGCGTTCACATTGTGTCAGCAATCATGAAGGCTTCCAAGTTCACTAACCAGCAAGCTTTACGTAATTTACTGGCAGCGATAACTGTTTAACTTAATTACTCCAGAGCGTTGATCTTGTTCCCATCCACGTGGCTTCTTCTGCAATGTCAGTTAAGCACGTCGATGTAGCATGTACGGTCGCGCGCGCACTGGCGTAGGCAATTTTTTTTCGGGGGGGGGGGGGGGGGGGGCTGATCCGACATGGGGTCCCGGCAGGTGCTTTCGTGCTCGTGTCTTGATTCGTAGGGACTATGGACGCAACTTTGAAGGAGCTGTACTTCGCTGCATGTACAACTTATAGACCCGAATGCAAATGTGTTTCTGTGGAGCGGATGTTGCGCTGACTGACGGTTAGGCCTAGTCCCGTAAGATTCCCTGCGGAGAAATGCACGCCTCGTCATGCGTGCGGAGTTCGCTCGCAACTTCCTTTCTTCTATACTGGATAGATGGACGCGGCCACCTTGATGTGCGATTACTTTTCATTGGATTTACCGATTTTTATAAACCACAGGTCTTCTATGTCATTTTGAAGGTAAGTTAATTTTCGTTGCGTTGCACTACTGTTTCCTAGAACCATAAGAAAAATGAACAAATAAAAAAAAGCCGAGCAGATCCACGCATTGTGGGAATCGATGTAATGCGAAGCAGCCAGCAAAAGAGCTGCATACATCGTCTTGTATGTCACTTGAGGAAAATGCGTAGTCATGGTTTTCATGTTAAAGGGACCGACAACCAACTTTTGTTGGTACCGTTTTCTTGAGTGCAATGGGAAGCTTACCGGTCAGAGCTTCTAATCACGGAGTGGTAACGCGGAGAACGCCGTAAAACATTTGTAATCAGAGTTTTTTCGATCTGCAGCGATTATGCAGTCTAATATCACATGCTGCAAACAGTGAGAGTGTGAGCGCGATAGCGATTATACGCCAGCCAGTGGTGACAAGTTATGCCCTAAGTATGAAAAGGCAATGTTACGTTTGCAAAGCCTGCGGTTGCCGCGACCTACTGCTTTCTAGCCTATTACATTATTTTACAATAGTTATAGCGTTTTTCTGGGGCTTCTTATAGAAGTACTTTTGGCGGTACACCAGGTCGCTTTATCACATTTTAGTCAAGCCAAGCCAAGCTAAGCCTTCGAAAACGAAACAAGTGGTAGGATACACCAGCAGTGCTGTTCATGAAGGTTAGCACTCCTCAACAGAACAGTAAGTCGATGGCATTTTGCGAGCAGCAGCGCAAACTCGCGTTGCTACTCTTCAAAAGTCCGATACGACGAGAGTCGAGCTAGCGGGAAACGCCGCCGGACGCGCGCGCGTGCGCCGCAGCCTCCGTTTCACCTGGAAGCCACGAAAGCAGCGCCCGCATCTCATGCTTTACTTCTTTTACCTTAGAACAAACGGGAATTGACAATAACGTACATATTCAAATTTTCAGCCCTCGTTCGGTGCATGTAAAAGTTAAGACTACGTACAACAAAGTGCTTAAGACTGCATACGTCTGGTCATGGCGCTCCGCGCTAGGCGGCGCGACATACCGGTTTTTGTACTTTTAAACGCGATTTAAAAATATAAACCCTACCAGATCGCGAAAAGTATTATGGAATCTGTCACTATAATTCACTGCCTTTCATTTCCACCAGGATCTGATCACCCCGTTCTAGGCCAGTTGTCGGTCCCTTTATACTCCTATTATTTATGTTCGTCACACCAGTAACGTGCGCGCAATACCAACTTGGGGGTCGATCAACCTAGAGGAACGGCCGCCAGCGCACCATCAGCGTGGCATGTAAGTCATGCTGTACATGACATGTGTGTCATGACTTTCATGTTAACTCGTGTTATTTATGTTCGTCACACAGTCACGTCGCGCAAGACCAATTCCGGGGTAGATCTAGCTAGCGAAACGGCCACCAGCGCGCCATGAGCGTGGCACGTAAGTCATGCTGTACATGACATGCGTGTCATGATTTTCATGATAACTCGTGTTATTTATGTTCGTCACACGATCACGTCAGAAGAGACCAATATTGGTGTATATCAATCTAGCGAAACGGCCGCCAGCGCCCCATGTGCGTGGCACGTAAGGCATGCTGTACATGACATGCGTGTCATGATTTTCATGATAACTCGTGTTGTTTATGTTCGTCACACGGTCACGTCGCAAGATACCAATTTTGGTGTATATAAAGCTAGCGAAACGGCCGCCAGCGCACCATGAGCGTGGCACGTAAGTCATGCTGTACATGACATGCGTGTCATGATTTTCATGATAACTCGTGTTATTTATGTTCGTCACACGATCACGTCGGAAGAGACCAATATTGGTGTATATCAATCTAGCGAAACGGCCGCCAGCGCCCCATGAGCGTGGCACGTAAGTCATGCTGTACATGACATGCGTGTCATGATTTTCATGATAACTCGTGTTATTTATGTTCGTCACACGGTCACGTCGCAAGATACCAATTTCGGTGCATATCCATCTAGCGAAACGGCCGCCAGCGCCCCATGAGCATGGCACGTAAGTCATGCTGTACATGACATGCGTGTCATGATTTTCATGATAACTCGTGTTATTTATGTTCGTCACACGGTCACGTCGCAAGATACCAATTTTGGTGTATATAAAGCTAGCGAAACGGCCGCCAGCGCACCATGAGCGTGGCACGTAAGTCATGCTGTACATGACATGCGTGTCATGATTTTCATGTTAACTCGTGTTATTTATGTTCGTCATACAGTCACGTCACAAGATACCAATTTTGGTGTATATCAAGCTAGCGAAACGGCCGCCAGTGCACCATGAGCGTAGCATGTAAATCATGCTGTACATGACATTCGTGTCATGATTTTCATGTTATGACTTGCCATTTATGTTCGTCATACAGTCATGTTACGCCATACCAATTTTGGTGCACATTCGATTAACCAAGCGACCAGGAGAGCACAAAGTCGTAGGCGGCTAGATAGATAGATAGATAGTGTCATGGTCTCTAGATGGTTAAGCACAACACAGGAACACCGAGGATAACGAAAAATTGCTTTATGCGAGAAAACCACTAAACTATTTACATAAGAAGTAGTGAAGAAAGCCCAACTATATAAACAAACATCCCTTGTGCACACTATCCCAAAACTAATAAAAATATTTACAGTTTCATCACGGGTTACTGGCGTTGATGTGGCAGCTCCGGTGCTGAGGCGACGACTTGTCGTGTCTGCGAAGTGCGTTGCTTCACCGGAGCACGACCGTCTGTTGCACCGTCGGGTAGCTGCAGTTGCCGGTCCACGCCACGTCAGGTACTTGCTTTGGCTGTACCGCTCGTAGTCCGGTGCGCGACCCACGGAGCATAGCCGCAGAACATCTGCGCGTCCTCAGGAGAAGGGTCTCGCAGATGCGCGCTGGTCGCCCTCCTGGTCACGCCTCCCAGGTCACAGTACGTTGCTGCGAAGGCTGGGGCACATTTCCAGGAGCTGTGCTGGCGGACCTCAGGCGAACGCCTTGCCACGACCACCGCTCGTCCGTGCCTCTGCCCGTTCCAAGCGCTCCCTGCCTTCCTCCTTCTCCTCGCCGGCCACGTCGCCTCTCGTGCCTCTTCTTCTCCCTCTTCTTTGCGTTCTTTATTCAATTCTCCTTCAATGTATGGTCTTCTTCTTTCTCTTCACTCTATGTTTCTTCGTATGACATCTGTCTTTTCTCTCATTTCTTCTTCCTCTACATCTCCCTCTTCTGCCAGAAGTCAACAAATTCATGACAGATAGATAGATAGATAGATAGATAGATAGATAGATAGATAGATAGATAGATAGATAGATAGATAGATAGATAGATAGATAGATAGATAGATAGATAGATAGATAGATAGATAGATAGATAGATACGGTCAAAGTCGCAGAAGTTCGCTAAGAAATGCTTCGCATTTAAAATGTATTGCGTTGCATCACGAATTACATATGCGACATGTTTCATCAGCACGTGACTGCGTAAATCATGCAGAATAAATGATTCAGCTGTTCAAACATTAATGTAGGCTATGATTTTCGCTTATGATTAAACGCACATGAACGGAACTATTTTTATTACTTGACCTGATTTCAGTAAACTGACCATATATGATATTTATTGGCCGCTTGATGGAGCTAGTTTGAAGATATAAATTAGCTTAAGTTGTGTGTGCCGCGTAAAAAACTCGGAGAAGTTACACATGTGTCACGCGCTTTCTCGTGTCACTGCAACAAATTTGTTGATAAGAAAATCTTCATAATGACAATGTACTAGTTCCTCGCTTTTCGCACAGTACTATGAGCCTGGGCGCGCTTTTCTATTACTTTCGAATTTCTGAGGGCATGATAACCAAAGGCGCGTTTTAGGGGGAGGAGTTGGGCATTTTTTCTCAGTGCCTGATGACACCTTGTTATGATCAGATTTACGGCTTGGCGCCGCTGGATCGTCAGAATGGTATGGCGGCATCAGCCCTGCTTTCTTCGACCTCAACGTTCCCCGAAACGCACCAGATGAGGCGACGACCCTGCCGTAGTGTCCTGGACCCTTCAAAGCTGTCAAGTTCCCTCTTCAATCGCCTTGGACACGCTTGGCTGACTTTGACGCTTTTATGGCCTGAAGATGAGCGATTTACAGTCCAGGCTGCTCGGAGGAGGCAGTCGCTTGTGCATTGCTATCTTCAGGCTTCTGCGAGATGCCCGAACAATTAGCTGTGTGCTGAAGTAATCCGTTCACTGTGTGTATGGTCCTTTGTGGCATGGTGACCCGACTAGGAGCTGGCCATCCGCTGCGCCGACGGCGCTATCGAAGCAAGGAACGACTGCACCTGACAGCACACCTGACAACGTAACCCATTTCCGGGAATGTGTACCGCCGAGATCCCTTCTTCGTGTGTGTCTTTTGTGTCTTGTTCGCCTCCCGGGACTGTCCGTCGTCCAGGTGCGCCTCTTCTCTCTTTCCCGGAGTGCGAAGGGGGCGGTGCTTACTTAGTGGGCGGAGATGAAGACAACGTCTTTGATTGGACTGTCTTGGACTTGATTGTTTCCTCCAGCAGGGAATCCTGGGAAGACCCAGGCGTTTTAACGCGAGCGTCGAGACTCGAGACGCTCCATGCAGGCTATGCTACGACGAGGCTTCGACAGGCCACGTCGAGGCTACGTCGACGCGACGCAGCGTCGCTAGACGACGCTACGACACGCTACCAAGACGACATGTAAAATAAACGTTACTGTTATAAACTCCGGCTCCTGAACTCGACTTCTCCCTGAGGCCAGGCTGCTCCCCGGTCCTATGGGCAGACCCCCGATCACATCAACCTTGCCTTTACTGTCTCGACGCGCGCGTTGGAACTTGTGGATTATATTTTCCCTTCTCCGTTAACCTCCTCCTTCACCTGTAAGCCCGGCACCTGTTAGCAGAATGATCGAAAAGTTTTCTAGCGCGTTACTTGCGCCTGATTAATTATAACATGCTCGCTCTCTGTCGCCGTACAGTGTTATCGAGTTTTCGTTTTTTCACGCCGTCCCCTGTACTAATGCATACAACAAAATTCTTTTTTTTTCTATTTTTTGCAGGTGGTACTTGCCCTAGATGTTTAGAAAGAAGCACTACGACAACTGTAGATTATGACTTCTCTACGGGGTTACTTGCTTTTTTTTGTATGCATATAGATAGATGTCAAACTATTTTAGTTTTTCTCTTTTCCGTGGGGAATTTAAAGAAAACAAAAGGTCACACAACTTATTAAAGCAGTTGTGAACTTCTGTGAATGTATGTGTGTGCTGACATCGTCAACAAATTGCACCGCGGAGCGCCCGAGCCGTTTCGGCCAACCACCGTCGCGCCATATGTGGGCGCCATACCCGTGCTCTCTTATATATGTACCTGATTTTAAGATGTGCAATATTTCTTCTGTTAAAGGTTAGAACATGCGCTTTACTATCTTTATTTGTGTAGCTCGGGCATACATTGAGGCATTTCTAACTTAAATAAGCACCTGATTTTAACCTTTGCCATTGTTATTTTGTGCAATGTTTGAACATAAGTTTCCACTGCCAATATATTTATAAGTTTGTTCATAGGGAACTGATACTTGCATCACAACTGCTGCCTTTGCTCTGTATTTTCTTTCATTACTCAGTTCTGAAATACTGTTCTATGAAATTGGAATATATTATGGGAGCACCGTTTGTGCAAATGATTTCTTGTTGATTGTCACTTTAGCGCATTTAGTTCGTGTGAACAAACAGCTGTACACGAACATTTGAGATAAACCCTTGTAGCCAGTGAGCTTCAATATAAGTTCATGTTCCCTTGCTACTCGAGTCATCTCACTTTTATACAACAGTCTGCATACGAGCTTATTACGGAAGGAAGGAAGGAAACAGAAAAAGGAGAAGGCAAGGGAGGTTAACCAGAAACACTTCCGGTTGGCTACCCTACACTGGGGGGTCGGGAAGGGAAATAGAAAGACGAGAAATAGAGAGGAGGAAAGAGAAAAAAAAAGAGAGAGAGAAGAGATGCAGTGCATTCACTACAGCGTGCGGGATTGCACCACAAGTCAGAGGCGTTCGCATAAGCCCGTCGTTCTCCAAAAACACAAGAGCGCTTTCACTGCTTTGTGGGCCGTCGAGAGATGTGGACGGTGCTGTAGTAGCACCTGCAGGGAAAGGCCGATCATCCAGTCGCCGCAGTGCGTTGGCAGTACTTGTCTCTCCGAGGAAAAACGGGGCAGTGGCACAGCAGGTGTTCGATGTCTTCTTCGGTGCCGCAAACATCACACGCCGCGCTGTCCGTCATTCTGATAACGTTGTATATGCCTTCGTAAAAGCAACCGATAGAGAAGCGAAGCTTCGCGTAGATGAAGGCCGGTGGCGGTTGGGTGGCAGTGAAGGGTTCAGTCAATGTAGCTGGTATGTTGAGCTTGGTGCGTTCCATCCGTCGAAGTGTGAGGGACTGCGGGCAGTTGTCGAATCTGCCTTGCAGCGTCTGTCCTTGAAAGCGGAATTGGGACAATGTTTGCTTCCTGATGTGATGCGTGAGCAGCGTGATCGGCGGAATCATTTCCACTGATTCCACAGTGGCCAGGTAACCACTGGAAAGTCAATATCGTGGCCTTTTTGAATTACGTGGTGGTGAAGTTTCACGGTTTCATACGTCAACTGTTCGTGGCATCCTCGTCGGAGAACTGACCGCAGGCACTGTAACGCCGGTTTTGAATCAGAAAACACAGCCCATTTACTTGGTCTTTCAGTATCAATAAATTCCAGTGCGCTGCGCAGAGG